>NC_056444.1:27674586-27699586 GCF_018296145.1 Oncorhynchus tshawytscha
TGCTAGTTAAGCTGGCTGCTAGTTTAGACAGCTGCTAGTTAAGATGGCTGCTAGTTTAGATGGCTGCTAGTTTAGACGGCTGCTAGTTTAGACGGCTGCTAGTCTAGATAACTGCTAGTTAAGATGGCTGCTAGTTTAGACGGCTGCTAGTTTAGACGGCTGCTAGTTTAGACGGCTGCTAGTTTAGACGGCTGCTAGTTTAGATAACTGCTAGTTTAGACGGCTGCTAGTTTAGACGGCTGCTAGTTTAGATGGCTGCTAGTTTAGATAACTGCTAGTTAAGATGGCTGCTAGTTTAGATAACTGCTAGTTAAGATGGCTGCTAGTTTAGACGGCTGCTAGTTTAGACAGCTGCTAGTTTAGATGGCTGCTAGTTTAGACGGCTGCTAGTTTAGACGGCTGCTAGTTTAGACGGCTGCTAGTTTAGACGGCTGCTAGTTTAGACGGCTGCTAGTCTAGATAACTGCTAGTTTAGACGGCTGCTAGATTAGACGGCTGCTAGTTTAGATAACTGCTAGTTTAGACGGCTGCTAGTTTAGACGGCTGCTAGTCTAGATAACTGCTAGTTTAGACGCCTGCTAGTTTAGACGGCTGCTAGTTAAGATGGCTGCTAGTTTAGATGGCTGCTAGTCTAGATAACTGCTAGTTAAGATGGCTGCTAGTTTAGACGGCTGCTAGTTTTTGTTTCTTAACAAAACCTTATTTTCTCTCTCTCATTCTCTCCTCTGCTGAGGAGATGGTCCCCATTCGCCGTGTAATATTTGCATCTCCGCTTTGATCTCACAGTGATAATAATTCTTAGGAGTTATTTACTTGGTTTTGAAAATGCTTCAAAGCGGTGTCAAAGTTTCTCTGCTTTAGGGGTGCTTGTGTATTCGGCTGGCTCTTGGGGCTGCGGATGACAGGTCCTCTGTTCTAGGTGTAGGCTTTTTCAAGTCATAGCCCTCAGCAAAACATCAAATTACCCAGCGCCGACCACAGCCCCTTTCTCTCCCCACAGCCCCTGTCAATATATGATACCATATATATTAAATACTTACGCTTTACAAGGTGTATTTTATGCACAATGAAAAGTGATTGTTTGAGGTAGCCGTAGGGATACTTTACTCTACAAGGAAGGAGGGGGAAAAACACAGCAGAGAGAGAGAGAGAGAGTGTGTATATACCATATCAAGTCTGGTTTTTACAGGACTTGCTGCCTGAAGGCCTCTGTAAATAAATAATGATCAACAGATTGGCTGTGGGTTTTTGAAAAGCATGTTTTTGTCAGTTTGCATGATGGGGAGAACTTTCAAAGCGAGAGGCTGCCTTCATAGCCTGCTGGAGAGGGATTGGGGGAGCATACCCATCCCAAGCTAGTGACTGCTGAGCGATGCACTGGAATAACTATGTTTGAAATATACACTGAGGGACGGTTGGAGAGGGACGGTTGGAGAGGGACGGTTGGAGAGGGAGGGAGAGAGGGAGTGGGGGTATAGAGAGGGAGAGACGGGGGAGGGAGAGAAAGAGGGCAAATTCTCCTTTGTTATGGGCTGTCTTTTATTGCCTAGGTTACTTTATTGTACAGTTTGGGTTCACCCACAATTTACTTGGCAGAAACTATAGGCCTTTTCTTTAGGCAAGGCAATTAAATGCAAATATATTGAAATGCACAGTAAATTCTCTTTTGATACCATGTTGATTTTCTAGCTGATTTAAATGTTTTGTTTAATATTCTACAAAATATGTTTTTGTACTGGCTAGATATCTGATATCTGAAACGGTTAGTCTGGGAGCCGGCTCAGCCTGTGTAAATACAAAGTCATTTCCCAATCCGCCAATCTGACATGTCATTGAGCGAACGAGCTGTGTTCGTCATAACCATCGTGGCGTTCTGTTCCACGCGTGAACGGCATGCTCCTGTCCGGGAATTAACACCATTCTAACCCTTTTGATGGGTAAGGAGACTCAGGACGTCACACGTATGTCCCCTGGGCGTGGTGTGGCGGACACAAGTGTCACGTCTGTTAACCTCCAGTTCCCCTGATTGGTTCTAGGGTAAAGGAAAGAGCAAGAGAAGGGGAGAGGGGAGGAGCAAAAGAGAGAAAAATAGAGGTGAGGAATGGAAAGGAGAGGAGGAGATTAGAAGAGGAGAGAGAGGAGAGGAAATAGAGGAGATAGAGGAAATAGGGGAGAGGAGGAGAGAGAGGAGAGGAAATAGGGGAGAGAGGGGAGAGGAAATAGGGGAGAGGAGGAGAGGAAATAGGGGAGAGAGGGGAGAGGAAATAGGGGAGAGGAGGAGAGAGAGGAGAGGAAATAGGGGAGAGAGGGGAGAGGAAATAGGGGAGAGGAGGAGAGGAAATAGGGGAGAGAGGGGAGAGGAAATAGGGGAGAGGAGGAGAGAGAGGAGAGGAAATAGGGGAGAGGAGGAGAGAGAGGAGAGGAAATAGAGGAGATAGAGGAAATAGGGGAGAGGAGGAGAGAGAGGAGAGGAAATAGAGGAGAGAGGGGAGAGGAAATAGGGGAGAAGAGGAGAGGAAATAGGGGAGAGAGGGGAGAGGAAATAGGGGAGAGGAGGAGAGAGAGGAGAGGAAATAGGGGAGAGAGGGGAGAGGAAATAGGGGAGAGGAGGAGAGAGAGGAGAGGAAATAGGGAGAGAGGGGAGAGGAAATAGGGGAGAGGAGGAGAGAGAGGAGAGGAAATAGGGGAGAGAGGGGAGAGGAAATAGGGGAGAGGAGGAGAGAGAGGAGAGGAAATAGGGGAGAGAGGGGAGAGGAAATAGGGGAGAGGAGGAGAGGAAATAGGGAGAGGAGGAGAGAGAGGAGAGGAAATAGGGGAGAGAGGGGAGAGGAAATAGGGAGAAGAGGAGAGGAAATAGGGGAGAGAGGGGAGAGGAAATAGGGGAGAGGAGGAGAGAGAGGAGAGGAAATAGGGGAGAGGGGGAGAGGAAATAGGGAGAGGAGGAGAGAGAGGAGAGGAAATAGGGGAGAGAGGGGAGAGGAAATAGGGGAGAGGAGGAGAGGAAATAGGGGAGAGAGGGGAGAGGAAATAGGGGAGAGGAGGAGAGAGAGGAGAGGAAATAGGGGAGAGAGGGGAGAGGAAATAGGGGAGAGGAGGAGAGAGAGGAGAGGAAATAGGGGAGAGAGGGGAGAGGAAATAGGGGAGAGGAGGAGAGAGAGGAGAGGAAATAGGGGAGAGAGGGGAGAGGAAATGGGGGAGAGAGGGGAGAGGAAATAGGGAGAGAGGAGGAGAGAGAGGAAATAGGGGAGAGGAGGAGAGGAAATAGGGGAGAGAGGGGAGAGGAAATAGGGGAGAGGAGGAGAGAGAGGAGAGGAAATAGGGGAGAGGAGGAGAGAGAGGAGAGGAAATAGGGGAGAGGAGGAGAGGAAATAGGGGAGAGGAGGAGAGAGAGGAGAGGAAATAGGGAGAGAGGGGAGAGGAAATAGGGGAGAAGAGGAGAGGAAATAGGGGAGAGAGGGGAGAGGAAATAGGGGAGAGGAGGAGAGAGAGGAAATAGGGGAGAGAGGGGAGAGGAAATAGGGGAGAGAGGGGAGAGGAAATAGGGGAGAAGAGGAGAGGAAATAGGGGAGAAGAGGAGAGGAAATAGGGGAGAGAGGGGAGAGGAAATAGGGGAGAAGAGGAGAGGAAATAGGGGAGAGAGGGGAGAGGAAATAGGGGAGAGGAGGAGAGAGAGGAAATAGGGGAGAGAGGGGAGAGGAAATAGGGGAGAGGAGGAGAGAGAGGAGAGGAAATAGGGGAGAGGAGGAGAGAGAGGAGAGGAAATAGGGGAGAGGAGGAGAGGAAATAGGGGAGAGAGGGGAGAGGAAATAGGGGAGAGGAGGAGAGAGAGGAGAGGAAATAGGGGAGAGGAGGAGAGAGAGGAGAGGAAATAGGGGAGAGGAGGAGAGAGAGGAGAGGAAATAGGGGAGAGAGGGGAGAGGAAATAGGGGAGAGGAGGAGAGGAAATAGGGGAGAGGAGGTGGGAGAGGAGAGGAAATAGGAGAGAGAGGAGATGAGGAAATAGGGGAGAGGAGGAGAGAGAGGAGATGAGAGGAAATAGGGGAGAGAGAGGAGAGGAAATAGGGGAGAGGAGGAGAGAGAGGAGAGGAAATAGGGGAGAGGAGGAGAGAGAGGAGAGGAAATAGGGGAGAGAGGGGAGAGAGGAGATGAGAGGAAATAGGGGAGAGGAGGAGATGAGAGGAAATAGGGGAGAGGAGGAGATGAGAGGAAATAGGGGAGAGGAGGAGATGAGAGGAAATAGGAGAGAGGAGGAGATGAGAGGAAATAGGGGAGGGGTGGAGAGGAAATAGGGGAGGAGGAGAGAAGGGAGAGAAGAGAGGGGGGAGAGGAGAGGAGAAGGGAGGAAAGAAAACAGGAAGACAACAGTCACCGCTGACAGTTGTGTGAAAGATAGCCATCTTTGACAGTGGAGGAGGAGGTGCCTGCCTGCCTTCCTGCACCAGTCAGCCCCCGCATGCTCTGATTGAAGTGACAGGGACTTGTGGAGAGTGGCGCAACACGCGGATCAGAATGAGATATTCAGCCAGGGTGTAAAAGCACTAAACGCTGTCAGAGTTATTAACACCTGCACCAACTGATTTAATCTATCTCCATACAGACAGAGAGGGATGGAGAGAGGGATGGAGGGAGAGAGATACAGACAGAGATGGAGAGACAGAGAGAGAGACACAAAGAGAGAGAGGAATGGAACTAATTTACACATTTTTGATGTGATATTTCTTGCAATGAAATGAATGCCAAATGTAGGAGCATCAGAGAGACTTGTCACACAGAGTGCCACTTGTGATGGAACAGAGAGAGCGTGATGGAAGGAGATGTGCTATATGTCAAACACCCATGATGTTTTCTCACACGTTACGCCAATGTCACCCTCAAAAAGAAACACAAAGATGCTGTATGAAGCCATTTCTTACCCTGCTCTTTAATTTGTTACTGTCATAAGTCTTCGATAAATGTGCATGTTTTGAACACAAAATACAGTCAAAAACAAAACAAGTTTTCAGGATATCCTAAGGGTTCTTATTTACTTTCAATAACATAGGGCAATGATGCAGACAATAGCTTTGTGAACATGTAAGGCTGGTGTTACAGCAAGCATTCATGCAACTTCCAACTGAGTTGCTACTTTATTTCAACTTTGTGCAAGTAGTTGCAAGTAACAGCCAATCAAAATGAATGCTTTTAGCACATGATCCATTCGAACGTTCTGAACTCCGGCCCAGTTGTCATGTCAACACAGCTGTCAGTGCTGTATAATTAGATATTGGCATCAGGGCTAGTAAAGGTTAATGTACATGCTTTGGCAGTCAATAAATGTATTTCTTAAGTGAACCCAGATCTCTCTCTTACCAGTTTCAACTGAAATTGTTCAACATGAACTCCATTGATGTTAGCTAGCTAGTTCGTTGTTAGCTTAGTTCATTGCTAGCTTGGTTAGCTCTTTGTTAGTTTGATTAGAACAGTGCTGACAATTTCATTTTGGCTAGCTAGCTAAATTGTACAGCCAACATTTTGTCTAAATCGATCCTCAATCAATAACCAAATGTTTGGATGAATAAATAATTTGTGAAATCACAATTTGATGCAGCAGAAGGCATTAGATGAGTTTAGAATTCTGATGATATGACTAAAGCAGCTTCAATTTGATTGGCTGTTGCGTGTTGAGTTGTTTTGTGTATCAGAAAAGTTATGAAATGATGTCACTTGCAACTGAAATTGTGTGACAGTTGCATCGTGTGACCCCAGATTAAGGGTTTCTGAGGTGATACCGACAGAGGGAGCAAATTCCCTGTAGACCCATGGTCGACATCAGAGGGAAACCTTTGTAGTCCGGCCCCTGGCTCTCAGCTCAAACACTCTGATTCCGTGCTTCTCAATCTTATGGGACCCCTATGGGGTGCACATTTGTTCTGGCCCAGCACTAACATTAGTCTAAACAGGTGTATTAATTATGGGATAGTATAAAAAATGTGCGTGGGAGAATTTCAAATCCTACTTTTTACATGTAACCAGAATGGGACCACCGTGTCTGATAAGGAGAAGAAGCTTCACTCTGCTCTTCCATGGTTAGTGTTAACATTACAGCTGAGAACACTCAGCGGTCTGTCGCTGTGCCGCAGCCAGTTTGCAGGTGGCATGCTGATGATAAATCATTCATGGGCATCAGTTGGGAAAGCAAAATGGGATTGGTTCAAATTCCTGAAATATTTAAAGTCCTGTTGGAGCTTTTACTGTTGGCAGTGTCGTGAGCGAGGGGGCGGGGCTAAAAGCCGTAAACTGGCGCTACATTCTCTTTGTCAGCGGTGACATAGTGGACACTCAGGCCTTGCTCTGTCCCCAATGCTGCTACCAATATCCTTCAACAACTTTCTGATGACTGGGTAGCTGTGGCATCTAGGGTTAGAGAAGGAAATGATATTGAGTGATTAGTTTTCGGTTTCAACCAAACCTAGGTAATAATAAAATACATAAAAACCAAATAGCATCAACTTGACCATGGTGATCCCCAGCTCATACTGTTGGTTGTTGTGTCATGTCCCCTCAGCAGGCATGACCCTCTACTAATCCCTGGGAACGAGCAGATGGAGAACATGGACATGAACTTGAAGCAGTATGACTCCACAGGAATGTTCCACTGGTGTCCGTCTAAAGAGATCGAGAAGGTCATCCTGGTGAGTGGTCATCTACGTCTCCCTGTAGGGTTGTCATGACACCAGTATTGTAGGGTTGTCATGACATCAGTATTGCCACACCCAGAAGTAGCATGTCAAGCAAACAAAGCATGAAGCAGATTTGATTTCTTGAGGAAAATAGCCACATGTTGTCCCACAGAGTTAACTGAGTTGAACCATGGTTACTAACATCCAGTGTAGGGATACAGTACCTATCCATCAACAGATGTGGTAGGTGTTGTTCTACAGTACCTATCCATCAACAGATATGGTAGGTGTTGTTCTACAGTACCTATCCATCAACAGATGTGGTAGGTGTTGTTCTACAGTATCTATCCATCAACAGATATGGGAGGTGTTGTTCTACAGTACCTATCCATCAACAGATGTGGTAGGTGTTGTTCTACAGTACCTATCCATCAACAGATATGGTAGGTGTTGTTCTACAGTACCTATCCATCAACAGATATGGTAGGTGTTGTTCTACAGTACCTAACCATCAACAGATATGGGAGGTGTTGTTCTACAGTACCTATCCATCAACAGATATGGTAGGTGTTGTTCTACAGTACCTATCCATCAACAGATATGGTAGGTGTTGTTCTACAGTACCTAACCATCAACAGATATGGGAGGTGTTGTTCTACAGTACCTATCCATCAACAGAAATGGGAGGTGTTGTTCTACAGTACCTATCCATCAACAGATATGGTAGGTGTTGTTCTACAGTACCTATCCATCAACAGATATGGTAGGTGTTGTTCTACAGTACCTATCCATCAACAGATATGGGAGGTGTTGTTCTACAGTACCTATCCATCAACAGATATGGTAGGTGTTGTTCTACAGTACCTATCCATCAACAGATATGGTAGGTGTTGTTCTACAGTACCTATCCATCAACAGATATGGTAGGTGTTGTTCTACAGTACCTATCCATCAACAGATATGGTAGGTGTTGTTCTACAGTACCTAACCATCAACAGAAATGGGAGGTGTTGTTCTACAGTACCTATCCATCAACAGAAATGGGAGGTGTTGTTCTACAGTACCTATCCATCAACAGAAATGGGAGGTGTTGTTCTACAGTACCTATCCATCAACAGAAATGGGAGGTGTTGTTCTACAGTACCTATCCATCAACAGATATGGTAGGTGTTGTTCTACAGTACCTATCCATCAACAGAAATGGGAGGTGTTGTTCTACAGTACCTATCCATCAACAGATATGGGAGGTGTTGTTCTACAGTACCTATCCATCAACAGATATGGTAGGTGTTGTTCTACAGTATCTATCCATCAACAGATATGGTAGGTGTTGTTCTACAGTACCTAACCATCAACAGATATGGGAGGTGTTGTTCTACAGTACCTATCCATCAACAGATATGGGAGGTGTTGTTCTACAGTACGTGTGACTCCGAAGGGGATTTTCAGTTTGATGATACACACACACACATGGATTTTGTATTGTAGATATGTGGTAGTAGAGTAGTGGCCTGAGGGAACACATTTAATGTGCTGTGAAAAGTGTTATGAAATGTAATGTCATGTAAATATTTTAAATTGTATATAACTGCCTAAATGTTGCTGGAACCCAGGAAGAGTAGATGTTGCCATGGCAGCAGCTAATGGGGATCCATAATAAATACAAAGATACTAGACTTTTCTAAATCATGTACATGTGCACACTGTTTTTAGCTGTGTAGGCTGAGGAATATTATTATGGAGTTGGCCATTTAGTATTTGCACTGATTGGTCTTAGAATAAATTATTGCTGAGGTTTGGTAGGCTCTAAAGAAACGGTTTCCTTCACATAGCAGTAACAACCACATACTAATAATGTATACCCACATTTCTCTCAATGCCTCTGTTGTTCCAAGGTGAGTCAACTGTTTTCTATGTACTGGGTCATAGTATAGAACCACCACAAGCATGGCTTTGAAAGCAATTTTATACACCTTACTCCTTAACCATTTAGAGTTTCAACTGCATTGACCTGTGCCGGGTTCACCTTGAGCCTCAAAGGGTGGGACTGCAGGGTTTCTCATCAGCACTCTGCCTCTCTCTGTTTTCTGACAGTGCTATGTGTTTATTCCCTCTTTCTTTCTTTCTTTCTTTCTTTCATTCTTTCTTTCTTTCTTTCTCTCTTTCTTTCTTTCTTTCTTTCTTTCTTTCTTTCTTTCTTTCTTTCTTTCTTTCTTTCTTTCTTTCTTTCTTTCTTTCTTTCTTTCTTTCTTTCTTTCTTTCTCTCTTTCTTTCTTTCTTTCTTTCTTTCTTTCTTTCTTTCTTTCTTTCTTTCTTTCTTTCTTTCTTTCTTTCTTTCTTTCTTTCTTTCTTTCTTTCTTTCTTTCTTTCTTTCTTTCTTTCTTTCTTTCTTTCTTTCTCTCTTTCTTTCTTTCTTTCTTTCTTTCTTTCTTTCTCTCTTTCTTTCTTTCTTTCTTTCTTTCTTTCTTTCTCTCTTTCTTTCTTTCTTTCTTTCTTTCTTTCTTTCTCTCACCCCATTATTCGTTCTCTCCATTATTTCTGTCTCCATGTTTCTCACCACTCTCGCCCCTCTCTCTCTCCCTGCTCAGACCCGGAGTGAGGCATCCATGACGGTGTTGAGCGGCCATGTAGTGGTCTGTATATTTGGAGATGTCACGTCCGCTCTAGTGGGGCTGCGAAACTTGGTGATGCCTTTGAGAGCCAGCAACTTCCATTATCACGAGCTGAAGCCCATAGTGTTTGTGGGCTCGCTGGAGTACCTGAGGAGAGAGTGGGAAACCCTACACAACTTCCCCAAGGTCTCCATACTACCTGTGAGTACCACTGTAATACCTACTGTTACGAGTCAAAGTTATACAACCGACAACATCATGCACTTACAATGCAAAATCATATCATACCATCCATACTGGCTGTGAGTAGACCAGTGTAACAACGCTCCAGAATTTAATACCAAACCCGGCTGTATAATACCTCTGATCCGGAAAAAGACACATTGTTGTAATTTTGACACTGTTGACTTCTATGTTCTTATCTCAGGTGACTTCTATGTTCTTATCTCAGGTGACTTCTATGTTCTTATCTCAGGTGACTTCTATGTTCTTATCTCAGGTGACTTCTATGTTCTTATCTCAGGTGACTTCTATGTTCTTAATGCAAATAGTCTGGGTAACCATTTGGTTACCTGTTCAGGAGGCTTATGGCTTGTTGAGAAGCCTTTTTGTCCTAGACTTGGCTCTCCTCAACTAGGCAAGTCAGTTAAGAACTTGTTATTTTTAGTGATGGCCTAGCAGTAATAGAAGTATAGCTTTAGTTAGTGATATAGTGGATTTCTTTGTGATTAGTTGTGGTTGTTGTTGGTGGTGGTGTGGCTGTTCCTGTCAATTCCACAACTGGGTCCTGAATTCAATCTTCCATCCATTCACACCAGTGACAAAGTCTGCCTATTCATATGAAGTTACAATGCACTGCAGCTGCCCTCCCTGGTCATCTAAATTTGTGAAACTCTGGCAAGGCTGCCTGCTTTAGAGCTCGTTAACGCTGGCTTGACTAAGTATCAGAGAGCCCTAAGAAACCAGGCCTGTTAGCCTTCAGCGTCTACTACCCTTTAGATTAGTCCACGTCTCTGATTCCCCAGTGCCCAGTTAGATCGGCTGAATGTCACCGCTGCAAAACTGCAATACTTGTTATCTAATCTCCCAAAGCTCCCCTCACTTAGTCTGTCATTTGTTTCCTCTCCCCTCTTCTCCCTCTCTCCTCTCTCTCTCTCTCTCTCTCTCTCTCTGTCCGTCTCTTTTCTTCACCGCGCCTGAAGGGTACGCCATTAAGCCGTGCAGATTTAAGGGCTGTCAACATCAACCTCTGCGACATGTGCGTGATACTGTCGGCCAATCAGAACAATATCGACGACGCCTCGCTGCAGGATAAGGAATGCATTCTGGCGTCGCTCAACATAAAGTCTATGCAGTTTGACGACAGCATCGGGCTCTTGCAGGCTAACTCCCAAGGTAAGGACTGACTGGCCTACAAGATGATAGACTGTTATGTACTGTTCTGGCTGTGGGGGGGAGAGGATGTAGTGTTCTACCACTTAAATCAGTGATTTTTTTCATCATGGTAAATAAACAAGGAAAGTGGTGTTCAACCTCCCAAATAATATATTTTAAGGATGTGACTCCCCACCCCTGTTGCGATTGTGTCTGTCCCTGATGTGGTGCCTGTTTATACTAACCCCTCTGGTTTCTGGCAGACTGATTGGAACAGATTGCTGATGCATTCAGAAAAACAGATAAGCCTCATGTCCCATCCAGTCTTGTCATTTTTAACCAGCCAATCACCAGACAGCCTTCTTCAGCTGTTGTTCATGACATTCCATCCTGGATCTCCTGCATTCATCTACTAATCAGTCCCTCCAGGATCCCCCGTGCATATTTGTGGGCAGAAATGCCTGATTTTGCTCTGACATTTTGTATGGCCATTTGCAATGATGTTGTCCAGTTTGTCAGGCAAATGCGCTGATGGGGGAAAAGGTTTGTTGACGCTTGGCTTGACTGGGCCGTTTTTGGGGAAAGTGATTTTGTAAAAAAAAATGTGACCATAAAAACCTGGAGGGACTGAATCTTATGATAGACCAACAGACATCTAAGAAAACATGCCAAGCACCATGGTTTTGGAGAAGGTCAATGCAGTTATTTCTCCTGGTCTGAGTGAGTGATGTTCTGGCTCAGCTCCACAATGAATAGACTGAATCTGAGGTCCCCTTTCCCCATGTATTCACAGACATTATATCCTCTGTCATACTGGTTGAAGCCTATTGTTATCAATGATTGCGTCTTACATCATCTGTACCCATTCCACTGATAAATATTTAGGTTCAAGATCCCACCTACACACACATGCACGCACGCACACACACACACACATGCATACTTTTTACATTTTTATTTTATTTCACCTTTATTTAACCAGGTAGGCCAGTTGAGAACAAGTTCTCATTTCCAACTGTGACCTGGCCAAGATAGAGCAAAGCAGTGCGAGACAACCAACACAGAGTTACACATGGAATAAACAAACGTACAGTCAATAACACAATAGAAAAGTCTATATACAGTGTGGGAGGTAAGGCAGAGGTAAGGCAGATATACAGATTAGGGAGGTAAGGCAATAAATGGTCCATAGTGTTGAAATTATTAGAATTTAGCAATTAAACACTAGAGTCATAGATGCGCAGAAGATGAATGTGCAAGTAGAGATACTGGGGTGCAAAGGAGAAAAAAATTACATGGGGATGAGATAGTTGGGTGGGCTATTTACAGATGGGCTATGTACAGGTGCAATGATCGGTAAGCTGCTCTGACACCTGATGCTTAAAGTTAGTGAGGGAGATATAAGTCTCTAGCTTCAGTGATTTTTGCAATTCATTCCAGTCATTGGCAGCAGAGAACTGGAATGAATGGCGGCCAAAGGAGGAGTTGGCATTGGGGGTAACCAGTGAAATATTCCTGCTGGAGCGCCTGCTACGGGTGGGTGCTGCTATGGTGACCAGTGAGCTGAGATAAGGCGGAGCTTTACCTAGCAGAGACTTATAGATGACCTGGAGCCAGTGGATTTGGCGACGAGTATGAAGTGATACAACTAATAAAACTTGAAACACGCACAGGGGTACTATTTAATAGTGTTTTGCTCTGTGGATTCCTTCCTCTCAGAAAATCTATTCAGATGTGGGGTGTGAAATGTAAACAAGGTGCACATTAATAAGTAAGGAGATGTATTGCTGGGGAGATGTTCACATGGCCGGTAGGATGTAGTCTGTAGACCGCAGAGCTAAGTTGTGCCTGGGGCCTGAGAGGGGTGGAGGTGGGGGTCCATATCAGATGCGCACACACACACATACACAAATTTATATACACACACACACACACATACACAAATATACACACACACACACACATACACAAATATACACACACACACATTCACACACCCTTGCATTTGCTTCTCTGTGACAGGGAGCCGTAAAACATTTTATTTTGTGAGAAAATCTATTCCCCTCTTGTTTGTAAGTTCTAGAAGATATTTTACCAAATGCATTCAAACCATTATAATGAATCCACTCATACAGTATATACTATCTGACTGATAATCAATGATGTGTGTACAACTCTCCCCTTTTCTTCATTTAAATTTGTCGCTTGCAGCCCAACTGATTTTTACACATGTTTGAAAAACGTCCCTGTATCTATTGTCAGAGTACTTTCACAATTAGATACTGGACTGCTTGTTTACACTGATAGTGGAAAAATAATGTTTTTTACAGGCAATATCCAAAAACCCAGTTGTCACTCTCTAGAGATATAAATGTCCTATTTTATCGATATGAAGCGTACTCTGAGTGAGCTTCCAGTCTGACTGCTACAGATTGTCAAACCTTGCCTCTTCCCAGTGTCAGTAACTGGCGTAACAAGGGTGTGGATTTTTCAGTTCAGCCTTAAGTTTGTGATGAATGCAGAACTGGTGTGTCCTCTATAGTGAGGAGGATGAAAAGATCCCTGCCAGAAAATGACCCCTCCCCTGAAACATTGTGACCTGAATATATTCCCATCATGCATTATGTTTTGTCACTGCTGTACTGTAAAACTATAAGGTGGGTTTTGCTTTAGTCGGCACTAAATGATGGATGTCACAATACAGGTAATGCATTATGCATCTAGCATTACTGATTTAAGGTGTTTACTTGTCACTTTAAGGAAATGCAAAAATGTGAAGTCATGGGAATTCATGCCCTTGTCACTCGCCCCTTTTGTATTTCATGGTCGGGAATCGCACCTCTATTTTCCTGATAAAAGGTTTTCAGGATCCACTTCGCCAATTTTATGGTAACAACATGAAGCACATATAACATTTATGGAAGGCAGGCAGGTTGATGGAAGGATGTGAATGCTAAATATGTCTCTCAGATGACCCCTAAAAGCACAATATCTATATTGACATTTTTAGGAAGCGCCTGCATCATTTTACCATCACCCCCTCCCTCCCCTCATAAACATCTTTTCATTCTCAGTTAGCCCAGCAGCTTTTGCTGAATAGTGTAGTGTAACCAACTAATAGTGGCATGTGACAGACACTAACTGTGCATTACATAGTCCGATCAACTTAGTGTTCTCATTTTAATGTTTTATTGTTGTTCTCGATTATAGTTTAGTTTTTCTCTTCTCAAAATTATGTATGACCTTTTCAATCACCAAACCTGTGGTAAATTATTTGTGAAATTATATTATTGTGATATCAGTGTGGTATTAATGTGTGATCAGTGTGGTATTAATGTGAGATCAGTGTGGTATTGATGTGTGATCAGTGTGCTATTGATGTGAGATCAGTGTTGTATTACTGTGAGATCAGTGTGGTATTGATGTGTGATCAGTGTGGTATTACTGTGAGATCAGTGTGGTATTAATGTGTGATCAGTGTGGTATTAATGTGTGGTATTAATGTGTGATTAGTGTGGTATTAATGTGTGATCAGTGTTGTATTAATGTGTGATCAGTGTGGTATTAATGTGTGATCAGTGTGGTATTAATGTGAGATCAGTGTGGTATTAATGTGAGATCAGTGTTGTATTAATGTGAGATTAGTGTGGTATTAATGTGTGATCAGTGTGGTATTAATGTGTGGTATTAATGTGAGATTAGTGTGGTATTCATGTGTTATCAGTGTGGTATTAATGTGTGATCAGTGTTGTATTAATGTGAGATTAGTGTGGTGTTAATGTGAGATTAGTGTGGTATTAATGTGTGATCAGTGTGGTATTAATGTGTGGTATTAATGTGAGATTAGTGTGGTATTCATGTGTTATCAGTGTGGTATTAATGTGTGATCAGTGTTGTATTAATGTGAGATTAGTGTGGTATTAATGTGAGATCAGTGTGGTATTACTGTGAGATCAGTGTGGTATTGATGTGTGATCAGTGTGGTATTAATGTGTGATCAGTGTGGTATTATTGTGATATCAGTGTGGTATTAATGTGTGATCAGTGTGGTATTAATGTGAGATCAGTGTGGTATTGATGTGTGATCAGTGTGCTATTGATGTGAGATCAGTGTTGTATTAATGCGTGGTATTAATGTGTGGTATTAATGTGAGATCAGTGTGGTATTGATGTGTGATCAGTGTGCTATTGATGTGAGATCAGTGTTGTATTAATGCGTGGTATTAATGTGAGATCAGTGTGACATTGATGTGAGATCAGTGTTGTATTAATGTGTGATCGGTGTGGCATTAATGTGTGGTATTAATGTGAGATTAGTGTGGTATTAATGTGTGATCAGTGTGGTATTAATGCGTGGTATTAATGTGTGGTATTAATGTGAGATTAGTGTGGTGTTAATGTGTGATCAGTGTGGTATTAATGTAAGATCAGTGTTGTATTAATGTGTGATAAGTGTGGTATTAATGTGAGATCAGTGTGGTATTAATGTGTGGTATTAATGTGAGATCAGTGTTGTATTAATGTGTGGTATTAGTGTGTACTTCCGGCGCCGACAGAGATGGCCGCCTCGCTTCGCGTTCCTAGGAAACTATGCAGTTTTTTGTTTTTTTACGTGTTATTTCTTACACTAGTACCCCAGGTCATCTTAGGTTTCTTTACATACAGCCGACAAGAACTACTGAATATAAGATCAGCGTCAACTCACCATCAGTACGACCAAGAATATGTTTTTCGCGATGCGGATCCTGAGTTCTGCCTTACAACCAGTGTAACCGAGTGGATCACATGCAGCGACCAAAAAAAAAAAAACGACTCAGAAAAAGAGGGAAACGAAGCGGTCTTCTGGTCAGACTCCGGAGACGGGCACATCGTGCACCACTCCCCAGCATTCTTCTTGCCAATGTCCAGTCTCTTGACAACAAGGTTGATGAAATCCGAGCAAGGGTAGCATTCCAGAGGGACATCAGAGACTGTAACGTTCTCTGCTTCACGGAAACATGGCTCACTGGAGAGACGCAATCCGAAGCGGTGCAGCCAGCGGGTTTCTCCACGCATCGCGGCGACAGAAACAAACATCTCTCTGGTAAGAAGACGGGCGGGGGCGTATGCCTTATGGCCAACGTGACATGGTGTGATGAAGGAAACATACAGGAACTCAAATCCTTCTGTTCACCTGATTTAGAATTCCTCACAATCAAATGTAGACCGCATTATCTACCAAGAGAATTCTCTTCGATTATAATCACAGCTGTATATATCCCCCCCCAAGCAGACACATCGATGGCTCTGAACGAACTTTATTTAACTCTCTGCAAACTGGAAACGATTTATCCGGAGGCTGCATTCATTGTAGCTGGGGATTTTAACAAGGCTAATCTGAAAACAAGACTCCCTAAATTTTATCAGCATATTGATTGCGCAACCAGGGGTGGAAAGACCCTGGATCATTGTTACTCTAACTTCCGCGACGCATATAAGGCCCTGCCCCGCCCCCTTTCGGAAAAGCTGACCACGACTCCATTTTGTTGATCCCTGCCTACAGACAGAAACTAAAACAAGAAGCTCCCACGCTGAGGTCTGTCCAACGCTGGTCCGACCAAGCTGACTCCACACTCCAAGACTGCTTCCATCACGTGGACTGGGAGATGTTTCGTATTGCGTCAGACAACAACATTGACGAATACGCTGATACGGTGTGCGAGTTCATTAGAACGTGCGTTGAAGATGTCGTTCCCATAGCAACGATTAAAACATTCCCTAACCAGAAACCATGGATTGATGGCAGCATTCGTGTGAAACTGAAGGCACGAACCACTGCTTTTAATCAGGGCAAGGTGTCTGGTAACATGACTGAATACAAACAGTGCAGCTATTCCCTCCGCAAGGCTATCAAACAAGCTAAGCGCCAGTACAGAGACAAAGTAGAATCTCAATTCAACGGCTCAGACACAAGAGGTATGTGGCAGGGTCTACAGTCAATCACGGACTACAGGAAGAAACCCAGCCCAGTCACGGACCAGGATGTCTTGCTCCCAGGCAGACTAAATAACTTTTTGCCCGCTTTGAGGACAATACAGTGCCACTGACACGGCCTGCAACGGAATCATGCGGTCTCTCCTTCACTGCAGCCGAAGTGAGTAAGACATTTAAACGTGTTAACCCTCGCAAGGCTGCAGGCCCAGACGGCATCCCCAGCCGCGCCCTCAGAGCATGCGCAGACCAGCTGGCCGGTGTGTTTACGGACATATTCAACCAATCCCTATACCAGTCTGCTGTTCCCACATGCTTCAAGAGGGCCACCATTGTTCCTGTTCCCAAGAAAGCTAAGGTAACTGAGCTAAACGACTACCGCCCCGTAGCACTCACATCCGTCATCATGAAGTGCTTTGAGAGACTAGTCAAGGACCATATCACCTCCACCCTACCTGACACCCTTGACCCACTCCAATTTGCTTACCGCCCAAATAGGTCCACAGACGATGCAATCTCAACCACACTGCACACTGCCCTAACCCATCTGGACAAGAGGAATACCTATGTGAGAATGCTGTTCATCGACTACAGCTCGGCATTCAACACCATAGTACCCTCCAAGCTCGTCATCAAGCTCGAGACCCTGGGTCTCGACCCCCCCTGTGCAACTGGGTACTGGACTTCCTGACGGGCCGCCCCCAGGTGGTGAGGGTAGGCAACAACATCTCCTCCCCGCTGATCCTCAACACTGGGGCCCCACAAGGGTGCGTTCTGAGCCCCCTCCTGTACTCCCTGTTCACCCTCGACTGCGTGGCCATGCACGCCTCCAACTCAATCATCAAGTTTGCGGACGACACAACAGTGGTAGGCTTGATCAC
Organism: Oncorhynchus tshawytscha; assembly: GCF_018296145.1. NCBI lineage: Eukaryota > Metazoa > Chordata > Actinopteri > Salmoniformes > Salmonidae > Oncorhynchus > Oncorhynchus tshawytscha. The sequence continues at coordinate 27,692,083 of NC_056444.1, forward strand.
CAACAACGACGAGACGGCCTACAGGGAGGAGGTGAGGGCCCTCGGAGTGTGGTGTCAGGAAAATAACCTCACACTCAACGTCAACAAAACTAAGGAGATGATTGTGGACTTCAGGAAACAGCAGAGGGAACACCCCCCATCCACATCGATGGAACAGTAGTGGAGAGGGTAGCAAGTTTTAAGTTCCTCGGCATACACATCACAGACAAACTGAATTGGTCCACTCACACAGACAGCATCGTGAGGAAGGCGCAGCAGCGCCTCTTCAACCTCAGGAGGCTGAAGAAATTCGGCTTGTCACCAAAAGCACTCACAAACTTCTACAGATGCACAATCGAGAGCATCCTGGCGGGCTGTATCACCGCCTGGTATGGCAACTGCACCGCCCTCAACCGTAAGGCTCTCCAGAGGGTAGTGAGGTCTGCACAACGCATCACCGGGGGCAAACTACCTGCCCTCCAGGACACCTACACCACCCGATGCTACAGGAAGGCCATAAAGATCATCAAGGACATCAACCACCCGAGCCACTGCCTGTTCACCCCGCTGTCATCCAGAAGGCGAGGTCAGTACAGGTGCATCAAAGCTGGGACCGAGAGACTGAAAAACAGCTTCTATCTCAAGGCCATCAGACTGTTAAACAGCCACCACTAACATTGAGTGGCTACTGCCAACACACTGTCAATGACACTGACTCTACTCCAGCCACTTTAATCATGGGAATTGATGGGAAATTATGTAAATATATCACTAGCCACTTTAAACAATGCTACCTTATATAATGTTACTTACCCTACATTGTTCATCTCATATGCATACGTTGATACTGTACTCTATATCATCGACTGCATCCTTATGTAATACATGTATCACTAGCCACTTTAACTATGCCACTTGGTTTACATACTTATCTCATATGTATATACTGTACTCGATATCATCTACTGTATCTTGCCTATGCTGCTCTGTACCATCACTCATTCATATATCCTTATGTACATATTCTTTATCCCCTTACACTGTGTATAAGACAGTAGTTTTTTTTTGGAATTGTTAGTTAGATTACTTGCTCGTTATTACTGCATTGTCGGAACTAGAAGCACAAGCATTTCGCTACACTCGCATTAACATCTGCTAACCATGTGTATGTGACAAATAAAATTTGATTTGATTTGATTTATTAATGTGAGATCAGTGTTGTATTAATGTGAGATTAGTGTGGTATCGATGTATGATCAGTGTGGTATTAATGTGTGATCAGTGTGGTATTGATGTGTGATCAGTGTGGTATTGATGTGTGATCAGTGTGGTATTAATGTGTGATCAGTGTGGTATTAATGTGTGATCAGTGTTGTATTAATGTGTGATCAGTGTGGTATTAATGTGTGATCAGTGTGGTATTAATGTGTGATCAGTGTGGTATTAATGTGTGATCAGTGTGGTATTAATGTGTGATCAGTGTGACATTGATGTGAGATCAGTGTTGTATTAATGTGTGATCGGTGTGGCATTAATGTGTGGTATTAATGTGAGATTAGTGTGGTATTAATGTGAGATCAGTGTGGTATTAATGTGTGATCAGTGTGGTATTAATGTGTGATCAGTGTTGTATTAATGTGAGATTAGTGTGGTGTTAATGTGAGATCAGTGTGGTATTAATGTGAGATTAGTGTGGTGTTAATGTGAGATCAGTGTGGTATTAATGTGAGATCAGTGTGGTATTAATGTGTGGTATTAATGTGAGATCAGTGTTGTATTAATGTGAGATTAGTGTGGTATCGATGTATGATCAGTGTGGTATTAATGTGTGATCAGTGTGGTATTGATGTGTGATCAGTGTGGTATTGATGTGTGATCAGTGTGGTATTAATGTGAGATTAGTGTGGTATTAATGTGTGATCAGTGTGGTATTAATGTGTGATCAGTGTGGTATTAATGTGTGATCAGTGTGGTATTAATGTGTGATCAGTGTGGTATTAATGTGTGATCAGTGTGGTATTAATGTGTGATCAGTGTGGTATTAATGTGTGATCAGTGTGGTATTAATGTGTGATCAGTGTGGTATTAATGTGAGATCAGTGTGGTATTAATGTGTGATCAGTGTGGTATTAATGTGTGATCAGTGTGGTATTAATGTGTGAACAGTGTGGTATTAATGTGTGATCAGTGTGGTATTGATGTGTGATCAGTGTGGTATTGATGTGTAATCAGTGTTGTATTAATGTGTGAACAGTGTTGTATTAATGTGTGATCAGTGTGGTATTAATGTGTGATCGGTGTGGTATTAATGTGTGATCAGTGTGGTATTAATGTGTGATCAGTGTGGTATTAATGTGTGATCAGTGTGGTATTAATGTGTGATCAGTGTGGTATTAATGTGTGGTATTAATGTGTGATCAGTGTGGTATTGATGTGTGATCAGTGTGGTATTAATGTGTGATCAGTGTGGTATTAATGTGTGGTATTAATGTGCAATCAGTGTTGTATTACACATCTCTGTGTCTGTAGGTTTCAACGGTTTTGTGTGTGTCTATGTATCTATACGTTTCAATGGTTTTGTGTGTATCTCTGTGTCTGTACGTTTCAATGGTTTTGTGTGTATCTCTCTGTGTCTGTACGTTTCAATGGTTTTGTGTGTATCTCTGTGTCTATAGGTTTTCAATGGTTTTGTGTGTATCTCTCTGTGTCTGTACGTTTCAATGGTTTTGTGTGTATCTCTGTGTCTATAGGTTTTCAATGGTTTTGTGTGTATCTCTCTGTGTCTATAGGTTTTCAATGGTTTTGTGTATATCTCTCTGTGTCTATAGGTTTTCAATGGTTTGTGTGTATCTCTCTGTGTCTATAGGTTTTCAATGGTTTTGTGTGTATCTCTCTGTGTCGATAGGTTTTCAATGGTTTTGTGTGTATCTCTGTGTCTATAGGTTTTCAATGGTTTTGTGTGTATCTCTCTGTGTCTATAGGTTTTCAATGGTTTTGTGTATATCTCTCTGTGTCTATAGGTTTTCAATGGTTTGTGTGTATCTCTCTGTGTCTATAGGTTTTCAATGGTTTTGTGTGTATCTCTCTGTGTCTATAGGTTTTCAATGGTTTGTGTGTATCTCTCTGTGTCGATAGGTTTTCAATGGTTTGTGTGTATCTCTCTGTGTCGATAGGTTTTCAATGGTTTTGTGTGTATCTCTGTGTCTATAGGTTTTCAATGGTTTTGTGTGTATCTCTCTGTGTCTATAGGTTTTCAATGGTTTTGTGTGTATCTCTCTGTGTCTATAGGTTTTCAATGGTTTGTGTGTATCTCTCTGTGTCGATAGGTTTTCAATGGTTTTGTGTGTATCTCTGTGTCTATAGGTTTTCAATGGTTTTGTGTGTATCTCTCTGTGTCTATAGGTTTTCAATGGTTTTGTGTGTATCTCTGTGTCTGTACGTTTCAATGGTTTGGTGTATCTTTCTTTTTGTGCTCTGTGTAGGTTTCACGCCTCCTGGAATGGACCGGTCCTCTCCAGACAGCAGTCCAGTACATGGTTTAGCACGCCAGGCCTCCGTCACCACTGGCGCCAACATCCCCATCATCACTGAACTAGGTGAGAAACACACACCAGCTGACCATTCACTAATGATAGCGGGCAAAACAGCTCCATAGGATGTCAATATTATGTCATTTCAACCACTTTCTGGTTGTTGTGATGTTATTTATACCAGTTTTGCCTGTTGGGGAAATACTGTGAAATTGTACACAGAGTTTGGCCAACTGACTTAGAGATTTAGCATCTTCAGGACCGCCATGTTGCCTTCAACAGTTCGGTGGACATTCTTTTGCATTCTGGTTAGAATGCAAGTTTGAATGTTGTTGTGGAACGTTTGGTGCCAATGTGGAGGGTAGTTGGCGAAACTCTTAATTTTCTATGGCTGTGATGACTAATTTTAGCGATATATTGATGCTAATGATTAGCGACTTTGGCCTGAGATTTGTGGGGAGCTAAATGCAAAGCTGAGCAATTGTGGTCATTTCATATGTCCCTCTCTTTGTGGAAGCTCTAGCTGAGATGTCTCATTACAAAGTCAGAACACTCACTTTGTCTATGTACCATTAGTCCATTAACTGCCTGATTGAGAAGGAGGGAGAGAGTCAAATGAGAGTGAGAGGAAGCTAAAAAAAAAGTGCCACAGTAGCAAAATGGGTCCATTTAATAATAACAATGGTGCTGGCTATATTCTCTAATATTCTCTGTGGTCCAGGGGACTCATGAAAGTTTCACGTCTCTGAGGGATTCTAAATTACTAGAGACCAGGTTCGCTAGAACCACTATCCCCTCTGACTAAAGCACTAGAGACCCACCACTCTATCCCCTCTGACTAAAGCACTAGAGACCCACCACTCTATCCCCTCTGACTAAAGCACTAGAGACCCACCACTCTATCCCCTCAGACTAAAGCACTAGAGACCCACCACTCTATCCCCTCTGACTAAAGCACTAGAGACCCACCACTCTATCCCCTCTGACTAAAGCACTAGAAACCCACCACTCTATCCCCTCTGACACAGACAGAGATGGGGAGACACAGACAGAGACGGGGAGAGACACAGACAGAGACGGGGAGAGACACAGACAGAGACGGGGAGACACAGACAGAGACGGGGAGACACAGACAGAGACGGGGAGAGACACAGACAGAGACGGGGAGAGACACAGACAGAGACGGGGAGACACAGACAGAGACGGGGAGAGACACAGACAGAGACGGGGAGACACAGACAGAGACGGGGAGAGACACAGACAGAGACGGGGAGAGACACAGACAGAGACGGGGAGAGACACAGACACAGAGACGGGGAGAGAGACACAGACAGAGACGGGGAGAGACACAGACAGAGACGGGGAGAGACACAGACACAGAGACGGGGAGAGACACAGACAGAGACGGGGAGAGGCACAGACACAGAGACGGGGAGAGACACAGACAGAGACGGGGAGAGACACAGACAGAGACGGGAAGAGACACAGACAGAGACGGGGAGAGACACAGACAGAGACGGGGAGAGACACAGACACAGAGACGGGGAGAGACACAGACAGAGACGGGGAGAGACACAGACAGAGACGGGGAGAGACACAGACACAGAGACGGGGAGAGACACAGACAGAGACGGGGAGAGACACAGACAGAGACGGGGAGAGACACAGACAGAGACGGGGAGAGACACAGACAGAGACGGGGAGAGACACAGACAGAGACGGGGAGGGACACAGACAGAGACGGGGAGAGACACAGACACAGAGACGGGGAGAGACACAGACAGAGACGGGGAGAGACACAGACAGAGACGGGGAGAGACACAGACAGAGACGGGGAGAGACACAGACACAGAGACGGGGAGAGACACAGACAGAGACGGGGTGAGACACAGACAGAGACGGGGAGAGACACAGACAGAGACGGGGAGACACAGACACAGCGACGGGGAGACACAGACACAGACAGAGACGGGGAGAGACACAGACAGAGACGGGGAGAGACACAGACAGAGACGGGGAGACACAGACACAGCGACGGGGAGACACAGACACAGACAGAGACGGGGAGGGACACAGACAGAGACGGGGAGAGACACAGACAGAGACGGGGAGAGACACAGACAGAGACGGGGAGAGACACAGACACAGAGACGGGGAGAGACACAGACAGAGACGGGGAGAGACACAGACACAGAGACGGGGAGAGACACAGACAGAGACGGGGAGAGACACAGACAGAGACGGGGAGAGACACAGACAGAGACGGGGAGAGACACAGACAGAGACGGGGAGACACAGACAGAGACGGGGAGAGACACAGACAGAGACGGGGAGAGACACAGACAGAGACGGGGAGAGACACAGACAGAGACGGGGAGAGACACAGACAGAGACGGGGAGACACAGACAGAGACGGGGAGAGACACAGACAGAGACGGGGAGAAACACAGACAGAGACGGGGAGAGACACAGACAGAGACGGGGAGAAACACAGACAGAGATGGGGAGAGACACAGACAGAGACGGGGAGAGACACAGACAGAGACGGGGAGAGACACAGACAGAGACGGGGAGAGACACAGACAGAGACGGGGAGAGACACAGACAGAGACGGGGAAAGACACAGACAGAGACGGGGAGAAACACAGACAGAGACGGGGAGAGACACAGACAGAGACGGGGAGAGACACAGACAGAGACGGGGAGAGACACAGACAGAGACGGGGAAAGACACAGACAGAGACGGGGAGAGACACAGACAGAGACGGGGAGAGACACAGACAGAGACGGGGAGAGACACAGGGACAGGAAGCTGTATGAACATTGTTTTGCCTCTCTCTCTCTCTATGTTCTTGAGTACTACATATGTAATCAACAAATCAAGTGTAGCTGTTTGTTTTTGTCTTGCTGTATTTGATTTCAATAAATTCCCCAGCTACAGTATGCTTGATTTAATATCATTTCTTCTATGTTTGATTTAGATTAATTTCTCCTGCAGATTTTGTCAGGCCCTGGCTATTAAGTAGATAATATTATCATCACTAACGTTGTCCTCCTCCTCCCTGGACGTAGAGAGGAGGTAAAGCAGTAAACATCCGTCTCTGTGGAACTATACACTGTAGTTGTAGTGTCAATGTTGTCACTTTACTTTACCATAGTCGAGTCAAATGGACAACGTCACGTAAAGTCAGTTTATGTATACAATATTGTATATCTGTAACCCCTTTGTGTTTTAATGTTTTAGTGGTTCAGCCACATCTGTCCCTCTCTTGTGCTGTAGTTGCATGTCATGGCTACCTTTACCTATACCAGTTTCAGTCTGTCTAATCCTGATGACTGGTCTCAGGCTGCGTTTCTTTTTCTCTGCTCTTTGAAGCTGTTCCAATAATGACCCTATCTCTCCCCCCTCTGCTCCACACTGTCTTACTGTCATTAGCTAAACCTGGCAAAATACTGCCTTTGGTTTCATTCAGTCAGGAAAAAAAACTTGGAATCAACATACAAATGATAACTGAGCTGGGTAAGCCAGGCCTTTGTCCTCTGCTCGCTGCCGTCCGATCTTTAGTTCTGTCTGTCTGCCTGTCTGCCTGTCACCTCTCTCGCTCACACTCTCTCTCACCTCTCACTTACTCTCTTTCTTTCTTTCTCTCTAACTCTCACATTCTCAATTCAATTTCAATTTAAGGGGCTTTATTGGCATGGGAAACATATGTTTACATTGCCAAAGCAATTCTCTCTCCCTCTCACTGTCTCTCCTTTCTTCATCCACTTGTCTTGATCTATCAGGCTACAGCCGAGGCCCTCGCTGACTGCTCCCATGGCTTCACTTTGAACACAATTACATTTTTTGTTCTCTGTTTCTGGTGGAACATTTACTGTCTCGTTTTGGCCTTTTTTTATTGAAAGTTTTTTTTCTGTGGTGTTTTTATTTTTTTCCATGCATTCTTTTCTCAAAGCATCGCTCTTGCACTTGGATAGTTGCCTGGTCTGTCCTT
>NC_056444.1:27704586-27754586 GCF_018296145.1 Oncorhynchus tshawytscha
ACACATTTTTCCACAGGTTATAAACTGAAAATGACGTCAGCGTTTTCTAAATGTTCTCTCTCTTTCACTGGTAGAGAGGCCCTATAGTTCTCGAGCCTTCAAAAAGTCAGCTATTTCATCTAACATATCCAGGAAATGCATGATTGATATTTTGAAGTGCAACCTCCAGAATGATCAGATTTCATTTAGTCTCTTCAGAGAATTTCCCGACGTCTTTATGCTTATTGACCTATAGGCTGTATTATACACCACCAGAGGAAGTGGGAACTCAAAACCCTTAGCTAGAATTATTAGGCTCATGTCCTTTAAAGACTTTCCAGCGCTAGGATACAGGCCTATTCACTGCAAATGACGCTCTCCGGCCCGCGATGCAACAAAACCTTACTACACTAAAGCCTACTCCCGTTGTAAAGTGGTGCCATGAACTCAATGTTAAGAGGTGAGAAATACATGATATGATTGTCCTCTCTGTAACTAGAACAACAGTAGTTACTTTGAAAACGGTCTTTTTCCTACAATAGGATTTTGAGCAAAGGCCATATGCTTGTGCTTGTCAGAATGCGTCTCTCCCTCCTCCATGCACACAGTGGGGAGAGGGAGGGAGAGTCAGCTGTCGACAGCGAAACGGTGACAGGCATATACTTGCAGAGCAGGAATCCCCATAATGCATAGGCTATTACTGTTGACCAAATAATGGTTCTAGAACAATCTACAGGAATGTTGTGTAGCCAAATCACCTAAAATTACCAACGTAAGCAAAATGCTTCGGTTTTTCGTCCCAGCATTGCTGTGTGTGTGTTCTGGGATGAAGAAGGTCTCTTTCCCCAAAACATACAGCAGGATGTATCCAGGGCACTGCAGTTTGACATTTAAAAAAACTTGGATTATTTTGTCATTTAGACAAATGATTGCACTTTATAAGCCAACACACCCTGATGTTGTTTTTGATTTGCCATTTGTTGTTTTCCAGGATGGTGGTTGCTATGGAGATTTGTTCTGTAAAGCATTGAAGACATACAACATGTTGTGCTTCGGAATCTACAGATTGAGAGACGCTCACCTTGCCACACCTAGTCAGTGTACCAAACGGTGAGACAGTCAGTGTTCCATCCACCTGTCTCACTTGTCAAGGTGTAACAACATCAGCTGTTTCCCATTATAATATTAGCAGTTCTGTCATTATATTATACTGTTTATCGTAGACACTTATGTGAATAGATAACTCTACAAACTAGATGCATTTCGACTTCATGCTTCTTAACACAGAATATTTTTTATTTGAAATAAATCTGCTTTGAAATCTTGTAACTGATTCGTTTTCAACCACGCCCCATTAGCTTTCTGTGATATATTTGTTTTGATAAACTGAGTTGTTCGAGCCCTGAATGCTGATTGGCTGTATGACAAAAGGTTTTCTTTACTGCTCTAATTACGTTGGTAAGCAGTTTATAATAGCAATAAGGCACCTCGGGGGTTTGTGATATATGGCCAATGTACAGTACATTCAGGAAGTTTTCAGACCCCTTCACCTCTTCCACATGTTGTTACGTTACAGCCTTAGTCTAAAAAATTATGAAATAAAACATCTCCCTCATCAATCTACACATAATACCCCATAATGACGAAGTGAAAACTGTTTTTTATAACTTTTTGCAAATGTATTAAAAATAAAAACATTAATTTACATAAATATTCAGACCCTTTGCTATGATTCTTGAAATTGAGCTCAGGTTCATCCTGTTTTGATCATCCTTGAGATGTTTCTACAACTTGATTGGGGTCCACCTGTGGAAAGGCACACACCTGTCTATATAAGGTCCTACAGTTGACAGTGCATGTCAGAGCTAAAACCAAGCCATGAGGTCGAAGGAATTGTCCGTAGAGCTCTGAGACAGGATTGTGTCGAGGCACAGATCTGGAGAAGGGTACCAAAACATTTCTGCAGCATTGAACGTCCCCAAGAACACAGTGGCTTCCATCATTCTTAAATGGAAGAAGTCTGGAACCACCAAGACTCTTCCTAGAGCTGGCCACCCGGCCAAACTGAGCAATCGGGGGAGAAGGGCCTTGGTCAGGGAGGTGATAAGAATCCGTTGGTCACTCTGACAGAGCTCCAGAGTACCTTTGTGGAGATGGGAGAACCTTCCAGAAGGACAACCATCTTTGCAGCACTCCACCAATCAGGCCTTTATGGTAGAGTGGCCAGACGGATCCCACTCCTCAGTAAAAGGCACATGACAGCCCGCTTGGAATTTGCCAAAAGGCACCTAAAGGACTCTCAAGACCATGAGAAACAAGATTCTCTGGTCTGATGAAATCAAAATTGAACTCTTTGGCCTGAATGCCATGCGTCACGTCTGGAGGAAACCTGGCACCATCCGTACCATGAAGCATGGTGGTGGCAGCTTCTTGCTGTGGGGATGTTTTCATCAACAGGTACTGGGAGACTAGTCAGGATCGAGGGAAAGATGAACGGAACAAAGTACAGAGAGATCCTTGATAAAACCTGCTCCAGAGTTCTCAGGACGTCAGACTGGGGCGAAGGTTCACCTTCCAACAGGAAAACAACTCTAAGCACACAGCAAAGACAACGTAGGAGTGGCAGGAGTCTTTGAATGTCCTTGAGTGGCCCAGCCAGAGCCTGGACTTGAACCCGATCGAACATCTCTGGAGAGACCTAAAAATAACTGTGCAGCAACGCTCCCCATCCAACCTGACAGAGTTTGAGAGGATCTCCAGAGAAGAATGGGAGAAACTCCCCAAATACAGGTGTGCCAAGCTTGTAGTGTCATACCCAAGAAGACTTGAGGCTGTAATCGCTAAATATGCAAAAATGTTTTTGTCTTTGGCATTTGTGTGTAGATTGATGAAGAAAAAGATTGATTTAATACATTTTAGAATAAGGCTGTAATGTAACAAAATGTGGAAAAAGTCAAGGTATCTGAATACTTTCTGAATGCACTGTACCATGGCCAAGGGCTGTAATTCAGGCACTCTGCATTACGTTGAGCCTAAGAACAGCCCTTAGCCATGGTATATTGGCCATATACATCCCCCCCCCCTCCCCTGGCCTTATTGCTTAATTATACATTGACTAATCAGTATTGTTCTGTTTTCTACCAACTCCTATCCTTTCCTTTATACAGGTATGTGATCACCAACCCTCCGTATGAGTTTGAGTTGGTCCCCACAGACCTGATCTTCTGTCTGATGCAGTTTGACCACAACGCGGGCCAGTCTCGGACCAGCCTTTCCCACAGCTCCCACTCCTCCCATTCATCCAGCAAAAAGAGCTCGTCCGTCCACTCCATCCCCACCACCAACCGCCAGAACCGCAGCAGCAAGGCTCGGGAGGCTGGCCACAAACAGAAGTAGGTGGAGGAGGTGTGTGTGTGTGTGTGTGTGTGTGTGTGTGTGTGTGTGTGTGTGTGTGTGTGTGTGTGTGTGTGTGTGTGTGTGTGTGTGTGTGTGTGTGTATGTATGTATATATATATATATATATATATATATATATATATATATATATATATATATGGTTTGGTATGGTAGGGTAGGGTATGGTAGGGTAGGGTATGGTATGGTATGGTATGGTATGGTCTGTGTCTGTGTCTGTGTCTGTGTAGTATGTGTTCCCAAAAGTTTCCTGTGGGTGTTGTGTCTATGTAGAGTTGTGGCCAAAATGTGTGTGTGTGTCACTGTTTGGGTCAGTTATCTCTGTCTGTATGTTTATTGTTTCTGAGATTTTGTGCTCAATGTCAACGTCATGTTTGTGCAATGTTTGCTCCATAACCATCAGCATGTGGTCCTTGCTCTGACATCTCTGCCTGCCTCCATAGCTACTGTACCATGATCTAATCAATGGAACTAAGGGGAAACTTTGATGTGCATTGTTTTCACCGACAAACTGTCTTAAAAATTTCCTTCGACCTCATTGAAACGCAAAATATCACCGAAAGATGACAAGGAACGTAGGTCTTTCTATAACAATCATATGTTGTCTTTGTACCAGGCCGGTGACGGGCGTGGCAGGCATTTTGTCTCGATAAGACACAGTACAGTGCACTCGGGAAAGTATTCAGACTCCTTAAACTTTTTCCACATTTTGTTACGTTACAGCCTTATTCTAAAATTAATTTAATTGTTTTTTCCCCCTCATCAATCTACACACACTACCCCATAATGACAAACCAAAAACTGGTTGTTTAGACATTTTGCTCATTTAAAAAAAAAACACAAAACTGAAATATTACATTTACATACATATTCAGACACTTTACTCAGTACTTTGTTGAAGCACCTTTGGCAGTGATTACAGCCTTGAGTCTTCTTGGGTATGACGCTACAAGCTTGGCACACCTGTATTTGGGGAGTTTCTCCCATTCTTCTCAGTAGATCCTCTCAAGCTCTGTTAGGTTGGATGGGGAGTGCTGCTGCACAGCTATTTTAAGGTCTCTCCAGAGATGTTCGATTGGGTTCAAGTCCGGGCTCTGGCTGGGCCACTCAAGGACATTCAGAGACTTGTCCCAAAGCCACCCCTGCGTTGTCTTGGCTGTGTGCTTAGGGTCATTGTTCTGTTGGAAGGTGAACCTTCGCTCCAGTCTGGGGTCCTGAGCGCTCTGGAGGAGCTTTTCATCAAGGATCTCTCTCTGTACTTTGCTCCGTTCATCTTTCCCTCGATCCTGACTAGTCTCCCAGTTCGTGCTGCTGAAAAACATCCCAACAGCATGATGCTGTCACCACCATGCTTCACCATAGGGATGGTTCCAGGTTTCCTCCAGACATGATGCTTGGCATTCAGGCAAAGAGTTCAATCTTGGTTTCATCAGACCAGAGAATCTTGTTTTTGATGGTCTGAGTGTCCTTTAGGTGCCCTTTTGGCACACTCCAAGTGGGCTGTCATGTGCCGTTTACTGAGGAGTGGCTTCCGTCTGGCCAGGAAGAGTCTTGGTTGTTCCAAACTTCTTCCTTTTAAGAATGATGGAGACCACTGTGTTCTTGGACCTTCAATGCTGTAGACATTTTTTGCAATCCTTCCCCAGATCTGTGCCTCGACACAGTCCTGTCTCTGAGCTCTACGGACAATTCCTTCGATCTTGGTTTTTGCTCTGACAGGCACTGTCAACTGTGGGATCTTATATAGACAAGTGTGTTCTTTTCCAAATCATGTCCAATCAATTGAATTTATTACAGGTGGACTCCATTCAAGTTCTAGAAACATCTCACGGATGAGCCATGGAAACAGCTGAGCTGAGCTCAACTTCGAGTCTCATAGCAAAGGGTCTGAATACTTATGTAAATAAGGTATTTCTGTTATTAATATTTAATAAATTTGCAAAAAATGATACAAACCTGTTTTGGCTTTGTCATTATGGGGTATTATGTGTAGATTGAGGATTTGATTTGATCCATTTTAGAGTAAGGCTGTAACATAATAGAATGTGGAAAAGTGAAGAGGTCTGAATATTTTCTGAATGCACTGTACAGTATGTTTTTACTTTGACTCATATTGGTATAGCCTGCTTATTTGTTAGTGTACGTACCAACAGCATGCCATGGTTATGGATTGAATGTAACATGATTTACGTAGACTAAACATTTTACCCAACATGACCACATTTTGACCAGAGAAGCTGATGTTCCAGATGATTGTCCATGAATGATAAACGTCATTAAGCCATCTGTGTTGACATCTATCTGGTTATTGTGTCTGTTCTGAGACATGGCATATCCATGGTCCTAGTTCTACATCTCAAATGCTTTTTTTTAGTTCTGTTTTAAATTTGGATGTGTTTTGCAGAATATAATATATAATTTAAGTTATATTAAATGATAAGGAAGTAATAATTGTAAAATTACCCAGAGAATATGATTTTGTTGGTAAGAAAAGACATCATGCTACTAAGTACTCCCTAAACAGTGATAGATCATTTATCAATGTCCATTCTTAAGCTTAAAGACAACAGACCAATTGAAATGTCTTAGTGTCATTTTAAATGTCCCTTAGCATTTGCCTTCAATGCTTTTCAAACATGGTGTCATCGGGAGGCGAAGTGTAGGTGTTCAGTATCTAGAAACATAAACAGGGCTAAGGGAACATCTGACAAGTAGGGTTGGGGTCAATTTAGGACGTAAACTGAAATAGCATTTTACATTTTGTCAATGAGGCCTTGATTACGTTAGAGAATAGCCATAGTTGTCAGTGTTTACATACTGTAGAGAACAGCAAGAGATCTAGTCAGGTCAGTGATTGTGTTTGAGACGTGTTATTTGCCTTGTATAGACTGTAATACCTCACTTACTTAGATTACCTACTTCTCTTTCTGAAGTGCAACAAGGATGAATAGAATGAGCCAAGGTATGCAAGTTAACGATTCTGCATGTCCTACTATTACAATAGCAACCTTTACGTGGGGTTCTAATCATAACTTTGTCCCTGTGGCAATTGTTATGACAAGCGGAGGTTTTATAGTCTTTCTGTTATTTTCCTGTAAGGATAAGTCATCATGCCTCAGTTTAAGTTTTGCTTTTGGACAAATGGAAAGCAAAATGGCTGCCGCTGCCTCTACCCTCTCCCTGTCATGCCCAGGACCATCTCTGCATTGGCTCTTCCTGCCTTTCTGTTTTCTCTCCTTCACACCCTAATTCACCTGATTATGCTTTTTCTTTGTTTTCTTCTGACAGAGCCTCTATTTTGTACCATTTACATATCATGTTTTTTTGTTTGCTTTATTTCAACTTGAGACAAATTGCATTGTCAGAGGTTTGTGTGTTTGCACATATTCTTTCCTATTGAATGTGATCAGATGTTGTTCAAGTGATAGAAATATGTTGTAATCCGGATTCTGTATAACACTATCAACTGGAGCCACAGAGTGTTGCCTATCACACACTATATAATACAAACATGAACTGTAGACATTTGATGACCTAAAGATCATACCTCTCGTAGAGTAGGCTTGAAACCTCCTCAAATTGACATGTTTCGAACTCATAACTCTGTGGTGATTTCAGGCGATAGACATCTTGCTTCACCTCAGGCATAGTTTCAAAACATCAAACACTTGTGCTGTAACACACTTGCCTGAGCACTAAGTTGACTGAAACACACACACACTTACATTCACACAGACCCACATGCACACACTCCCAAAGTTGAAATAACTTTACCTGGAACGAAATGAAGTACCTGACTTGAAACCTATGATCCCTCCCTCATGCTATATAAGAAGGCTACTTATACTGAGACAGGAATATATGACATGACACCGTATGGATTATTCAACACTAACACTTTGTTTCTGCCCCATCCCTCCGCAGAAAGGAAATGGTTTACAGATGAACCAGAAAATGCCTACCCACGGAACATTCAGATCAAGCCCATGAGCACTCACATGGCCAACCAAGTCAACCAATACAAATCCACTAGCAGTCTGATACCACCAATCAGAGAAGTTGAAGATGAATGCTGAAAACCAGGCCCGCTTGATGACTCGTGAGAATTCGGACGCTCTTACGAAAGGAGATAAGAGATGGCAAACAGGGATGATGATGATTAATTGGTCCCCACTCATTCTACAGATCAAGGGTTTGACATAAACACCACAACTGGAAGGGGTCTCCTATGTGTATCTATGTGTATACCTGTAATGTTACTTCCATGCTCTTCATGTTTCATTTATCAATCTTCCATAGAGATGTACATAATGACAATCTAATGAGGATTGTACACCCCCTCCCCCTTAGCACTTTTTGAAATTATTTGAAGAATTGAAGAGAGAAGATTAAGTACTTCCTGTAATTATTTGCAATCGTTCATCACCTCTTCGTGTGACCAGACTCCATGGCTACTGTATTTTGAGGTTACTACTTGTTGTTGGAGGATGAGGGTCACGGCAGTTCGCTCATCGTTCACCACATCTCCCAAAAACGCCATTGGGGCTGACCACTTATACACTGTTTCTGTTCTATTTGCACTAAAACTGATCACGTTATTTTGCAACACGACGACGGGAAACATTGACATCTTCCCAAAACAACATCCATCACAGAAATGTGAACCTTTTGGTAGTCGATTCACTTTGTCATTTGAAGAGGTGTACAGATCCATTACATCACTGCTTAGGGTATGCTACTGTATGTCAACATGCTGTTGAGTAATCATCTGAATGAATGCATTCGAGTCATGTAGAATGAGATCATATTGTAAATCAGTTGTCTTGAGACTCAGAGTACTGTAAGAGATAGTTCTGGGATAAGCTGGTTGACCGTATAGAGCTACACTGTACCTACATCTGTTCTGGGGATATCACAATGGCTATGGATCATAATGATGTCTTTGACCGTCTTTCAAGCTCCTATCATCGCATGGTGCCTGAGCCCCTTTATAACAATACAGCGCAGATGATCAACTTAACCTGAAAACATGAAGGGGGACGAAGGACAACCTTGTCCTTTCCCTTATGTGTAAACATGAAAGGGGACGAAGGACAACCTTGTCCTATCCCTTATGTGTAAACATGAAAGGGGACGAAAGACAACCTTGTCCTATCCCTTGTGTAAACATGAAATGGGACGAAGGACGACCTTGTCCTATCCCTTATGTGTAAACATGAAAGGGGTGAATGGACAACTTTGTCTCGTCCCTTGTGAACACGTTAATTGAGTGAAAGGACAGCCTTGTACACATCTTGCATATGGCATGTGTGTACTGTACGTGGCAGCAATGTGTCCCCTCAACAAAAACATTGGTGGAACATCTGAGTTAGTGTTAGTGTCGTCATCTCTCCATCAGTGTGTATGTGATGGTGGTTCAGCCTCTGAGGGAGCAGCATGTGGGATCAAGGCTTCAAACATGAATGACGTATAGGAACTAGCTCTGTCTGGGGGTTGCCAATCAACTAATGAACTAAGCAAACACTTTTCTATGATCACCATCATGCCCAGTCACATCACCAATAATACACCATCTATGATTGAGCTGAATAAATGTGAACAGACATTATCTGTGTGCCCTAAAAATGTAAGGGAAGCATTTAAACCGAAACCCATTTAATAACAAAAGAATAAGCATATCATTTCAATGATATTCGGAGAAACAATGCCACATATTGCGTAAAATGGGCATCAGTGGGTCCTCCTTTGACCAGCGCCACCACTGCCTGGCACAGGGTTGGTAACAGAGGCAGCAAAGAGCTTGGATGTTCTCCGCTGCCAATCCTGATGTCATCATGACACCTCTAAACACTATGTTGGTAAACATTAAGGGAAAAGCTCAATCATAGTTTTGCCACTGATGATGATGAAGAACGCTGGAGAATACTGCCTGTGTTCTTCATGTCATTCTGGTCAAGGCACAAGACAGTGCGTGTTGAAAATGGACCGTTTCTATTTTGTTTTTGATCCAGAGCAACCCAGACAGAGCTGCAGCCTTGGGGAGGAGAGGGTATGGAGCCACAGATGAACCAACTCATTTCTTAACCTAGATACTTTATACATACAAATATAATTATTTTATATTCATATGAGCATAATCATGTTGTACTTATTTTTACACATGACGTAGTGAGAAACACTTTGTGAAAGCAATCCATTATTATTATTAGGCCTATAATTACATCAGATTATTTTATTTCTAAATGAATCACTGTATTTCACATAATCATACCAAAATTATTCATATCAATTCTGAAATGCTTATACTTAGAAATGCATCATTGAGGAAGTGTAGAAGTCTCCTCTCTTATCCCTGATAAAGTATAGTGATTAAGGGCGCTATTCAATCCATATCGCAGAAGTTCAACATTACAGTTTGATTGAAATGTAAAGGCAATGTTTAGCAGAGACTGCATTCACGATAAACGCTGCATATGTCCAGTGGTGGAACAAGTACTTATTGTCATACTTGAGTGAAATTAAAGATACCTTAATAGAAAATGACTCAAGTAAAAGTGAGTCACCCAGTGAAATACTACTTTAGTAAAAGTCTAAAAGTATTTGGTTTTAAATATATATATTTGAAAGTATAAATCATTTCAAATTCCTTATATTAAGCAAACCAGGCAGCATTTTCTTGTTTTTGATTTATTTATGGATAGCCAGTGACACACTCCAACACTCAGGCATAATTTACAAACTAAGTATGTTTGTGTTTAGTGAGTCCGCCAAGGCATGACCAGGGATGTTCTCTTGATAAGAGTGTGAATTGTCAAAAATATTAATAGTAAAATTCAGATATCCCAAAAAACTACTTAAGTAGTACTTCAAAGTATTTGTCCTTAAGTACTTTACACCACTGCATATGTCGACTCAATCGGAAATTACATTTACATTTCTATCGCACAATCTGTAACACTTCAGTGATACAGATTGACTAGAGTCCTAAGTCAATATTGTATAACAGATAACATAAATCTAATGAGAGTCTTAAGTCAATATTGTAGAAGAGATAACATAAATCTTGTGAGAGCCCTAAGTCAATATTGTAGAAAATGTATCATAAATCTTGTGAGAGCCCTAAGTCAATATTGTATAGGAGATAACATAAATCTAATGAGAGCCCTAAGTCAATATTGTATAGGCGATAACATAAATCTAATGAGAGCCCTAAGTCAATATTGTATAGGAGATAACATAAATCTAATGAGAGCTCTAAGTCAATATTGTATAGGAGATAACATAAATCTAATGAGAGCCCTAAGTCAATATTGTATAGGAGATAACATAAATCTAATGAGAGCTCTAAGTCAATATTGTATAGGAGATAACATAAATCTAATGAGAGCTCTAAGTCAATATTGTATAGGAGATAACATAAATCTAACTCTGAGCTTCTGTATCAACTGTTGAGTGCTCCTCAAAACGTAAATGGGCTTAGTTGAAGGATCTCTGTAGCTGTATTGATAAACTTTATTGTACTGCTCATTTTCATCTGTAAGCAAATACAAATATTGTTGTCTGAGACAAACATAAATGTGACGTAAACAATCACTGGGTGTAAATAATACCCAGACAGTGAACCAATCGGAAAGGTGCATGAAGCCCCGATCTGGGGCATTTAGGCATTCGTTCTGTTCTGAGAGTAAAACTGGGTGACCTCTACTATCAATGATTGACCTAAATTAGGTCTCTTAGTAAGGAGAGATACATTGAAGTATTGTTTTGTGGGTGTATAATGTCATTCTTCATGAATGTGCGTTTCTAACTATGTGACAGATAGTTAGAACATCATCAGGTTGTTTGCATTGAACAGATAGCCATGATATTATAGACTAAGATAATGTCTTTCTAAAGACCTGTCATTCTTGATTAAAAAAAAGGACATATATTTGTGTCTCAATATGTTGTGTATATTCAGCCATTATATAGATTTTTCTGAAGCAAAATGTCCCGAGCTTTCTGTCTGTCTATTGGGTGTGGTGCGACTGCTCATACACATTTTGTTCTGACGTGAACTTCTGAAGCTTTTGTGCTTACATTGTTGTCACACTTTGTAGCAAGTATAATTATTTTCAGAAAGTATGTGAGTAAAAATGTATATATAATTGGGTTAATAATATACTCGCTAGACTGAAAAACAAGGAATTAATATTTGACACTGACAATGACTTGATTCATAACACATACTATTGACGAAGGACAAACTTATTGTTTTGTCATAAATGGAAAAAAATGTAAACTAGACTTGAGCAGGTTTAACAGGACCTGGTTATATGAACGACCACAGAGGTGCAGACATAAGCTGGTACCAGTTCAGCAAAGCTTATCACAGTACAGAGAACATACTTCATTGGTTTTCTTGTTAAAATAGTTTCTTTATCAGGGTTTACATTCCATTTTGTCAGCTCTCGTCATTTATGTCACCATAGTAATATCCATGGATTGTTTGAAACTAATTTGTATTATTTGTTTACAGTTGTATTTTTTATTCAGAGGTACTTAAATAACTATCACTTTACTCAGAAATCAAATGGTACAAATCACAACCCAAACAGATGCATACTTACAGAATAGTCTCCCAGTGCATTTCATTATATCTGAATGTTTTTTTATTTTCAATACTTGTACCCACAATTTGTGTGACTGTTTTGATCAAACTGGAAAATACACTGGATTGAAACCTGTTCTTACATTAAGCTTGATCTATTTTTGGCACAAATACTCCACAAATCTATGGTACTGCTGTATACCATATAATATGTTCGTACACATCTTTGCAATGTACGCCTCTAAAGTTAGTGTTTTGAAGTGCCATGGAAAGTGTTGTTGAACAAGCATCATTCAGTCATTCAGGCTCACTAACTCAGAATGAGTAGGGATCGAGTTAGTTCTTCTCAGAAAGGGAAGTAAATGTGTATGTGATTTATACTGGCGTGGAGAACATCCAAGCCATCAATGCCCCCATGCCAGTATAGTGCCAGGCAGTGCTGTAGGTCAAGAGGAGGGCCCATTTCAAGACCCACTATAGCGAAAAGTGGCATTGAAAAGGAAGGAACATGGGGCAGGGACATGGGGCTCATCAAAGTATCATACATCTGTGTTGGTCGTACTGTCTGTAGCTGAAGGTACCTATCTTGTTGTTAGGACACTGCAGGGAGAGATGTTAAAACATGTTTGTTGTGTGGTAGAAGGTCTGAATGACTGAAGGATGCACAGAGAGCACAGGCCAGGCTGTTTCATGTGGCTCTGGAGTGTTTTAGTCTGATTAAGATAGTCAGGACTATGAAATGTCACACATCACTGTTACAGTATGTTACATATTTTTGTTTATCTATTTTGTTACTGTAAAGGATGGATAAAATAACGTATTTGCCGGAAAATGTACTAGATGTAATAAAATGTATAAAACTATGGGGGGATTTAAGTCTTAACAACACATTGAAATTGCAGGTGGCAATCTTTGTTGATTTTTTTAGGGAAAAAAGAAACTTGCAGTATTTTGTGGGGTGGGCTGCCTATCAGTTCGGGTGGAATTCAGGACATTGCTCTCACACGTCTCATATCTGATTCTTTGGCACATGGTCTACCTAGTTTGGATGGATACATGGAGGATTTGATGGTGCTGGGTAGATCTACCTGACTCTGTCAAATATAATCCGCTGATAAATATACTGTCTTGTACAAAAAGTTTGTACATAAATTGTACATGGTTTCTTTTTGTATTTTCTCAAATTAAAATGGATGTATTTGTGTTCTAAAACTGGAACGTCTCCTCTCATTTCCTTCCAGCATTAGAAAATGTGTATATTGTTTACAGTGATGCACGTGAGCGTTAGACGAAAATACACCGTAGTGACAATATACTACGGTATAGCACAATCACAAGGTGTTAATATTTAATAATGAATTATTCCACAAGGGACAATTAAGCAAATATACAGTACATACAATAGTTAACATTAAAACAAACAACACAAAACATCTTGTTGATTAAAAGTTCTGTCCATCTCAGTCTCCCCCAGGATGGTGTCCTATAGGAGCAAACTATCCTACACATATAATTAGAAAATATATTTGATTTATTATGTCTCTGTGATCTTACAGTTTCCTCCTGGACACTGAATCTTAAACATCAGAAAATATATTATATACAGTGATGTGTTTCCTCCTGGTTGCTGAATCAGACACATCTACACATTAGAAAATATATTATATTTATTATGTCAGTGATCCTACGTTTCCTCCTGGTTGCTGAATCAGACACATCTACACAGTAGAAAATATATTATATTTATTATGTCAGTGATCCTACGTTTCCTCCTGGTTGCTGAATCAGACACATCTACACAGTAGAAAATATATTATATTTATTATGTCAGTGATCCTACGTTTCCTCCTGGTTGCTGAATCAGACACATCTACACAGTAGAAAATATATTATATTTATTATGTCAGTGATCCTACGTTTCCTCCTGGTTGCTGAATCAGACACATCTACACATTAGAAAATATATTATATTTATTATGTCAGTGATCCTACGTTTCCTCCTGGTTGCTGAATCAGACACATCTACACAGTAGAAAATATATTATATTTATTATGTCAGTGATCCTACGGTTTCCTCCTGGTTGCTGAATCAGACACATCTACACATTAGAAAATATATTATATTTATTATGTCAGTGATCCTACGTTTCCTCCTGGTTGCTGAATCAGACACATCTACACATTAGAAAATATATTATATTTATTATGTCAGTGATCCTACGTTTCCTCCTGGTTGCTGAATCAGATCTATACACAGTGATCCTACAGTTTCCTCCTGGTTGCTGAATCAGAAATCTACACATAGAAAATATATTATATTTATTATGTCAGTGATCCTACGGTTTCCTCCTGGTTGCTGAATCAGACACATCTACACATTAGAAAATATATTATATTTATTATGTCAGTGATCCTACGGTTTCCTCCTGGTTGCTGAATCAGACACATCTACACATTAGAAAATATATTATATTTATTATGTCAGTGATCCTACGGTTTCCTCCTGGTTGCTGAATCAGACACATCTACACATTAGAAAATATATTATATTTATTATGTCAGTGATCCTACGTTTCCTCCTGGTTGCTGAATCAGACACATCTACACAGTAGAAAATATATTATATTTATTATGTCAGTGATCCTACGTTTCCTCCTGGTTGCTGAATCAGACACATCTACACATTAGAAAATATATTATATTTATTATGTCAGTGATCCTACGGTTTCCTCCTGGTTGCTGAATCAGACACATCTACACATTAGAAAATATATTATATTTATTATGTCAGTGATCCTACGTTTCCTCCTGGTTGCTGAATCAGACACATCTACACATTAGAAAATATATTATATTTATTATGTCAGTGATCCTACGGTTTCCTCCTGGTTGCTGAATCAGACACATCTACACAGTAGAAAATATATTATATTTATTATGTCAGTGATCCTACGTTTCCTCCTGGTTGCTGAATCAGACACATCTACACATTAGAAAATATATTATATTTATTATGTCAGTGATCCTACGTTTCCTCCTGGTTGCTGAATCAGACACATCTACACATTAGAAAATATATTATATTTATTATGTCAGTGATCCTACGTTTCCTCCTGGTTGCTGAATCAGACACATCTACACAGTAGAAAATATATTATATTTATTATGTCAGTGATCCTACGTTTCCTCCTGGTTGCTGAATCAGACACATCTACACAGTAGAAAATATATTATATTTATTATGTCAGTGATCCTACGGTTTCCTCCTGGTTGCTGAATCAGACACATCTACACAGTAGAAAATATATTATATTTATTATGTCAGTGATCCTACGTTTCCTCCTGGTTGCTGAATCAGACACATCTACACAGTAGAAAATATATTATATTTATTATGTCAGTGATCCTACGTTTCCTCCTGGTTGCTGAATCAGACACATCTACACAGTAGAAAATATATTATATTTATTATGTCAGTGATCCTACGTTTCCTCCTGGTTGCTGAATCAGACACATCTACACATTAGAAAATATATTATATTTATTATGTCAGTGATCCTACGTTTCCTCCTGGTTGCTGAATCAGACACATCTACACAGTAGAAAATATATTATATTTATTATGTCAGTGATCCTACGGTTTCCTCCTGGTTGCTGAATCAGACACATCTACACAGTAGAAAATATATTATATTTATTATGTCAGTGATCCTACGGTTTCCTCCTGGTTGCTGAATCAGACACATCTACACATTAGAAAATATATTATATTTATTATGTCAGTGATCCTACGGTTTCCTCCTGGTTGCTGAATCAGACACATCTACACAGTAGAAAATATATTATATTTATTATGTCAGTGATCCTACGGTTTCCTCCTGGTTGCTGAATCAGACACATCTACACAGTAGAAAATATATTATATTTATTATGTCAGTGATCCTACGGTTTCCTCCTGGTTGCTGAATCAGACACATCTACACAGTAGAAAATATATTATATTTATTATGTCAGTGATCCTACGGTTTCCTCCTGGTTGCTGAATCAGACACATCTACACATTAGAAAATATATTATATTTATTATGTCAGTGATCCTACGGTTTCCTCCTGGTTGCTGAATCAGACACATCTACACAGTAGAAAATATATTATATTTATTATGTCAGTGATCCTACGGTTTCCTCCTGGTTGCTGAATCAGACACATCTACACAGTAGAAAATATATTATATTTATTATGTCAGTGATCCTACGGTTTCCTCCTGGTTGCTGAATCAGACACATCTACACAGTAGAAAATATATTATATTTATTATGTCAGTGATCCTACGGTTTCCTCCTGGATAATGAATCAGACATATTGACATATTCACAATAGAAAATATATATTTATTATATCTCTGTGATCCTATACAGGTACAATAAGAGGAAATGGTGGTGGATGACATCTATTACATGGATCCTGTCTTTGACCTTTGACCTTGGCTCTCTGGCGGGAGAGTGGAGAGGTTGAACTCAAAATGAATGTTTTACATTTTCCTGTAAGCCACCCATCCCCTGATTCCTGCATGCGGTAGCATCACACAGGCATTAGTCTTGATTTACGTTCTGTGACGAGCTATTACCTGTTCCATCACTAACGCATGTCAGTCAGGCGGGATCCATGGTGATGGTCAGGAATGGGCCTGAGAACACATCAGTCTCTTAGCTCCTATATCAACAGAGGGATGGAAAATAAAATATCAGTTGAGGAGATTGAATCTCTTTGACGGTAAAAGGTGTTAGGTTAGGTTAGGTGTCTGATTTATATTACGCTTCATTACTGCTACATTACTTCAATCACAATGTAGAGAAATATTGTGATTTAGAGATGCTAAAGAAGTGCGTATGAGTAGGGCTGGTGCTCCTTCTCCCCCTTGACGTCTCTCAGTAGATGTGTGCAATTTCACACTCCAACATCAAGCAGCAGAATATATGACCCTCCTTGGCATTTGTCCTCATTTCTCTCTAAAATGTGCAAACACTATTACCCTTGGGTTATCTAAAGTGGTGTGGCGATGATTCAATGGCTTCCTGCCGCCTCTGCACTCCCTCAGCCTCACCAACACAACACAACACAACAAGCTGCAGAAAGAAAAACAAGAGACAGAAAGCGAGATATAGAACGAGAGAGAGATGAGAGGGAAAGAAAGAGGAAGATAAATGCATAGAGAAAGAGATTGAGGGTGAGAATGAGAGACTGACAAGGAAAGAGAGGAAGAAGGAGAGAGATGGGTTGGAGATGATGTTAGTAGCTGTGTTGATTTGTAGCCTGATAAGGGTGGCACCCAGGCGGCTGGAATTGATGGCTTGTTAGTGAGGACGGGCCCCTCTGTGAGATGTTTTCAAAATGATTGATTTACAATAAAGTGGCTCCTGGGGTGTGCACACAGGCAGAACTGATGCAGATCGATCAAGCTGAAATTGATTGATCAGCCATTTAGCTTGCCAGTGTGTACCGAATGAACCCCCCTTCCCCTTCCCCTCCAGCACCTCTTAATAAAACAGAGAAAGGGAGAAACACTAGATACCCCTGGACCTGTCTGCTGGCAACACAACATGAACCAGGCAATATCTGAATAAGCACCATACACTAAGAGGAGCTGGTGTGTAACGTTTATGACCATGTACTTTTTACAACACAGAACATACACATGCAAACATCCACAACATCACCCCCATCTCCAGCGCTGCATCGCTCTCCGCCACATGGCCTCAAACTGCACCGTTTTTTTCTCTCTGTCGTCCGCATACTTTCAATATTTCGATAATAAAGCATTTGACTTTTCCATTGTCTTAATGATGGAGGATTGGTTGATTTCCAGTTTTTAAGTACAGGCTTTTTCAATATGATTGACGTGAAAAGTACCGTCCGACCCATTGGTTATCTCACTGTGTACTGTATTCTGTTATCAACGTGTCCCTCTGTGACATAGAGATTCAGTGCTGATTCACCTTCGCCTCAAAAGGAAAATATAAATAATGCTGACTGTCGTTGTCTTGCATTGGAGTCTTTCTTTGTGAGGTAAATAACAAGTCCTGATGTAAGTCAGTTTATACTGCGAAAAAAAACACAGCAATTGATGTTGGGCAAAGTAAAGGGCATCTTCACATATGTGATGGTTGACTTTTATGTGAATTCTTGGTAACCTTTTATTCTGATAGGGGCCGATTTAGACTTAGGAAATGTACGCCTACTCATTCCAGGGTTTTTCTTTATTTGTACTATTTTCTACATCGTAGAATAATAATGACTTGGTCAGTAAAGAAAAGTTTTGCCAGCACAGACTGGAATATGTTCCGGGTTTCCTCCGATCGCATTGAGGAGTACACCACATCAGTCACTGGCTTCATCAATAGGTGCATCGATAATGTCGTCCCCACAGTGACCGTACATACATACCCCAACCAGAAGCCATGGATTACAGGTAACATCCACACTGAGCTAAAAGCTAAAGCTGCTGCTTTCAAGGAGCGGGACTCTAATCCGGAAGTTTATAAGAAATCCCGCTATGCCCTCTGACAAGCTATCTAACAGGCAAAGCGTCAATACAGGACTAAGATCAAATCGTATTACACCGGCACCGACACTCGTCGGATGTGGCAGGGCTTGTAAACTATTACAGACTACAAAGGGAAGCACAGCCAAGAGCTACCCAGTGACACGAGGCTACTAGATGAGCTTAATTACTTCTATGCTCGCTTCGAGGCAATTAACACTGAAACATGCATGAGAGCATCAGCTGTTCTGGACGACTGTGTGATCACACTCTGTTGCCGATGTGAGTATGACCTTTAAACAGGTCAACAGTCACAAGGCTGCAGGGCCAGATGGATTACCAGGACGTGTACATGCGCTGACCAACTGGCAAGTGTCTTCACTAATATTTTCAACCTCTCCCTGTCTGAGTGTAATACCAACATGTTTCAAGCAGACCTCCATAATCCCTGTGCCCAAGAACACTTAGGTAACCTGCCTAAATAATTACTGACCCATAGGACTCACGTCTGTGGCCATGAAGTGCTTTGAAAGGTTGGTCATGACTCACATCAACACCATTTAAAAAAAATACATTTTATTTCACCTTTATTTAACCAGGTAGGCTAGTTGAGAACAAGTTCTCATTTACGACTGCGACCTGGCCAAGATAAAGCAAAGCAGTGCGACACAAACAACAACAAAGAGTTATACATGGAATAAACAACATACAGTCAATAATACAATAGAAAAAGTCTATATACTGTGTGTGCAAATGAGGTAGGATAACGGAGGTAAGGCAATAAATAGGCCATAGTGGCGAAATAATTACAATATAGCAATTAAACACTGGAATGGTAGATGTGCAGAAGATGAGTGTACAAGTAGAGATACTGGGGTGCAAAGGAGCTAAATAAATCAAATAGGTAACAGTATGGGGATGAGGTAGTTGGAGGAACTAATTACAGATGAACTATGTACAGGTGGAGTGATCTATGAGCTGCTCTGACAGCTGGTGCTTAAAGCTAGTGAGGGAGATATGAGTCTCCAGCTTCAGTGATTTTTGCAGTTCGTTCCAGTCATTGGCAGCAGAGAACTGGAAGGAAAGGCGGCCGAATGAGGAATTGGCTTTGGGGGTGACCAGTGAAATATACCTGCTGGAGCGCGTGCTACGGGTGGGTGCTGCTATGGTGACCAGTGAGCTGAGATAAGGTGGGGCTTTACCTAGTAAAGACTTATAGATGAACTAGAGCCAGTGGGTTTGGCGACGAAGCGAGGGCCAGCCAACAAGAGCATACAGGTTGCAATGGTGGGTAGTATATGGGGCTTTGGTGACAAAACGGATGGCACTGTGATAGACTGCATCCAGAGTGTTGGAGGCTATTTTGTAAATGACATCGCCAAAGTCAAGGATTGGTAGGATAGTCAGTTTTGCGAGGGTATGTTTGGCAGCGTGAGTGAAGGATGCTTTGTTCCGAAATAGCCATCCAGGTCCAGGTCCTGCCATCCAGAACCTCTATACCAGGTGGTGTCAGAGGAAGAATTTAAACATTGTCAAAAACTCCAGCCACCCTAGTCATAGACTGTTCTCTCTGCTACCGCACAGCAAGCGGTACCGGAGCACAAGTCTAGGTCCAAGAGTTGAATTAATAATTTGCAAATAAATTCATTAGAAATCCTACAATGTGATTTTCTGGATTTTTTTTCTCATTTTGTCTGTCATAGTTAAAGTGTACCTATGATGAAAATTTCTCCCTCTTTCTAATTGGTGGCTGACTAAATACTTTTTTGCCCCACTGTATGTCCAAACTTTTGACTGGTACTATACAGTAATAGTCAAAAGTTTAGACACACCTAATCATCCAAGGGTTTTTCTTTATTTCTACATTGTAGAACTCATTCCAGGGTTTTTATTTATTTTTACACCATTTTTTACACCATCCTTTTGTACAGTGTATGTGGACACCCCTTCAAATGAGTGGATTGTGCTATTTCAGCCACACCCATTTCTGACAGGTGTATAAAATTGAGCACATAGCCATGCAATCTTCATAGACAAACATTGGCAGTAGAATGGCTGAAGAGTTCAGTGACTTTTAACGTGGCACCGTCATAAGATGCCACCTTTCCAACAAGTCAAATTTCTGCCAATATAGAGCTGCCCCAGTCAACTGTAAGTGCTGTTATTGTGAAGTGGAAAACGTCTAGGAGCGTCAACGACTCAGCTGCAAAGGGGTAGGCCACACAAGCTCACAGAATGTGACCGCTGAGTGTTGTAGCGCGTAAAAATCAACTGTCCTCGTTTGCAACACTCACTACTGAGTTTCCATGGCCGAGCAGCCACACACAAGCCTAAGCGCAATGCCAAGCGTCGGCTGGAGGGGTTTAAAGCTCACTGCTATTGGACTCTGGAGCAGTGGAAAGGCGTTCTCTGGAGTGATGAATAACGCTTCACCATCTAGCAGTCTGATGTACGAATCTGGGTTTGGTGGAAGCCAGGAGAACGCTACCTGCCTGAATGCATATTACCAACTATAAGGTTTGGTGGAGGAGGCATAATGGTCTGGGGCTGTTTTTCATGGTTTGGGCTAGGCCCCTTAGTTCCAGTGAAGGGACATCTTAACACTACATCATACAATGACATTCTAGACGATTCTGTGTTTCCAACTTTGTGGCAACAGTTTGAAGTTAGTCATTGCAAACCTGATCTGATCTATTTGGATTCTCGTGGTCAGTCATGACAAATCATTTCTGTATGAACCTCACATTGTGCACTGGGGCATTGTCATGCTGAAACAGAAAAAGGCCTTCCCCAGTCAGACCTTCAATCAGGAAAGAACTAGTGGTGAATAACAACTCACGTCCTGTTGTAAATCAAGGGAAAAGATCCAGGCCTGCGCTCTCCAAATTCACCAAAGTAATGTGCTTTGTCACAACAGACCCTTTTCCTGCTGAAACTCTTAACACATTCTTAACACGTTCAAAAGCGAATTTAAGTAGGACCAGAAAAGCATGAAGATGCAGCTGCTCGTTTAAAATGGTTTGAACTTTGAATCTCAACACGAGGTGGAGACGATTATCTCACCTCCCGGACAATCACTGGTATGGCTGAGTCGCTGTCCTAAGTAAAGTATCTTCGAAAGCAAATATAAGTCGGACCATCCTGTTACTCTGCTCAAACATCGCATTACGCTACTCTCATCACCGGCTAGCCTATCTTCAAAGAAGTGTCATCAAGAGCAAATGGAAGGAAATCAACTCTGTAGTTCTGTTCAGGACTACACAACAAGTAACCGGATGCCGGACAACTATGAAGGACAACCGTAGAAAAGTTGTTGGAACCATTTCAGACAATTCGAGCCTTACAAGTGTGCCGCAAAAAGGCCCAACACCCTTTTCAAGGCTGCCCCGTTCACCGAGAGATCCCCGGCGAACACAGGCATTTCACATAAATACATTCATGATTTCTTTCTCAAAGCGGGCAGCTTCAAAGCGGGTTGCGGTTCATGTGCGAAGTATATGGTTACTGTAGGTGAGAGTAGTTTCTGAATGTGGCAATGTTAAGTGTCTCTGTCTCTCTCTCCCTCTCCATCTCTTCTTTAGCATGCATCCATGTTGTTGTCATTCTGCGAGGGACCTGTTTTCAGCGTATTAAATCTCCAGTTAATAACCGGTACAGAGTGTGTATGTTTATCCTGTGTTCCCATTTAATTAGCTAGTAAATATATCATTAAACCAATTAGTGTAGTACTGAATCATAAGTAAGGCTTGGGTTTTTGCAGATGCAAGGAGGTTACAACTGTTCAGAATGATGATATGACACGATGTTGTGATTAATAAGTTGACTGTTTATAGATGTGATGGGTAAAGACCTTTTAGAGTTTAATTGGGGAGATGGTAACTCTTTAAAGAACCACTCTCGTGGTGCCCCAGATCCTAATGAGTTAATTGTTTCATGATTCATTTAATCTGGTAACAATTAAACATAGTTAGTTAATTATATAAATAACTGTCTTCAGATTAATGTTAAAGTCAAGTCACGACTGGTTTGTCGAGATCTGTGTGGAAGAACTTGACTGGCCTGTACAGAGCCCTGACCTCAACCCCATCAAACATATTTGGGATGAATTGTAACGCTGACTGAGACCTCAGTGCCCGACCTCGCTAATAATCTTGTAGCTGAATGGAAGCCCCCGAAGCAATGTTCCAACATCTATTCTTCCCAGAAGAGTGGAGGCTGTTATAGCAGGAAAGGAAAGACCAAGTCCATATTAATGCCCATGATTTTGGAATGAGAGTCAGTACAATTTAAATTATGCACAATGGCACAGCATTTCATAAACGTTTCTGTGGGAAAGTTGATATATTGATATATTTCAGTTTGCTGCCATATGACTGGTTTCACATTTGTCTCCAGCAATTGTAAGATAAAATAGATCTGAAACAAGTTTCATTTAGAAAAATAACTATTCCCATATACCTAGCTCTTATCAAGTTGTAAATTAGAGTGCATGAATAGTGTTATTTATGTATATTTTAAATTAAGCAGATGCCATTTCCACTTGGAACCGGAAGGTTCACTAGAGCTTATTCAAATCAAATCAAACTATTTGTCA
Organism: Oncorhynchus tshawytscha; assembly: GCF_018296145.1. Classification (NCBI taxonomy): domain Eukaryota; kingdom Metazoa; phylum Chordata; class Actinopteri; order Salmoniformes; family Salmonidae; genus Oncorhynchus; species Oncorhynchus tshawytscha. The sequence continues at coordinate 27,727,704 of NC_056444.1, forward strand.
CATGCGCCGAATACAACAAGTGTAGACCTTCCCCTGAAATGCTTACTTACAAGCCCTTAACCAACAGTGCAGTTCAAGAAAGAGTTAAGAAAATATTGACCAAATAAACTAAAGTAAAAAATAATAAAAAGTAACACAATAAAATAACAATAATGAGGCTATATACAGGTTAGTCTAGGTAATTTGTACATGTAGGTAGGGGTGAAGTGACTATGCATAGATAATAAACAGCGAGTAGCAGCAGTGTAAAAAACAAATGGAGGGGGGCGGGTTTCAATGTAAATAGCCCGGTGGCCATTTGATTAATTGTTCAGCACTCTTATGGCTTGGGGGTAGAAGCTGTTAAGGAGCCTTTTGGTCCTAGACTTGGCTCCCTGGTACCGCTTGCAGTGTGTTAGCAGAGAGAAATGTCTATGACTTGGGTGACTGGAGTCTTTGACAATTTTTTGGTCTTTCCTCTGACACAGCTTAGTATATACAGTGGGGCATAAAAGTATTTAGTCAGCCACCAATTGTGCAAGTTCGCCCACTTAAAAAGATGAGAGAGGCCTGTAATTTTCATCATAGGTACACTTCAACTATGACAGACAAAATGAGACCAAAAAATCCAGAAAATCACATTGTAGGATTTTTAATGAATTTATTTGCAAAATATGGTGGAAAATAAGTATTTGGTCACCTACAAACAAGCAAGATTTCTGGCTCTCACAGACCTGTAACTTCATCTTTAAGAGGCTCCTCTGTCCTCCACTCGTTATCTGTATTAATGACCTGAGGGGCCCCAGTGTTGAGGATCAGCGTGGCAGATGTGTTGCTGCCTACCCTTACCACCTGGGGGTGGCCTGTCAGGAAGTCCAGGATGCAGTTGCAGAGGTAGGTGTTTAGTCCCAGGGTCCTTAGCTTAGTGATAAGCTTTATGGGCACTATGGTGTTGAACGCTGAGCTGTAGTCAATGAACAGCATTCTCACATAGGTGTTCCTTTTGTCTTGGTGGGAAAGGGCAGTGTGGAGTGAGATTGAGATTGTCATCATCTGTGGATCTGTTGTGGCAGTACGCGAATTGGAGTGGGTCTAGGGCATCCGGGATGATGCTGTTGATGTGAGCCATGACCAGCCTTTCAAAGCACTTCATGGCTACCGACATGAGTACTACAGGGCAGTAATAATTTAGGCAGATTACATTCGCTTCCTTGGTCACATGGACTACAGTGGTCTGCTTGAAACATGTAGGTATTACAGACTCGGTCAGTTTAAAATGTCAGTAAAACACCAGTTCGTCCGCGCATGCTTTGAGTACACGTCCTGGTAATCCATCTGGCCCCGCAGCTTTGTGAATGTTGACCTGTTTAAAGGTCTTGCTCACATTGGCTACCGAGAGTTTTATCACACAGTCGTCTGGAACAGCTGTTGCTCTCATGCATGCTTCATTGTTGCTTGCCACGAAGCAAGCATGAAAGGCATTTAGCTCATCTGATAGGCTTGCGTCACTGGGCAGCTCGCTGCTGGGTTTCCCTTTGTAGTCCGTAATAGTTTTCAAGCCCTGCCACATCCGACAAGCGTCAGAGCCAGTGTAGTAGGATTCAATCTTAATCCTGTATTGACGCTTTGCCTGTTAGATGGTTCGTCTGAGGGCATAGCGGGATTTCTTATAAGTGCCCGGATTGTCCCACTCCTTAAAAGCGGCAGCTCTAGCCTTTAGCTCGATGCGGATTTTGCCTGTAATCCATGGCTTCTGATTGGGATATGTACGTACGGTCACTGTGGGGACGACGTCGTCGATACACTCATTGATGAAGCCGATGACTGAGGTAGTATACTCCTCAATGCCATTTGATGAATCCCAGAACATATTCCAGTTTGTAATAGCAAAACAGTCCTGTAGAGTAGCATCCACGTCATCTGACCACTTCCGTATTGAGCAAGTTGCTGGAACTTCCTGCTTTAGTTTTTGCTTGAAAGCAGGAACCAGGAGGATAGCATTATGGTCAGATTTGACAAATGGAGGGCGGGGGAGAGCTTAGTATACATCTCTATGTGTGGAGTAAAGGTGGTCTAGAGTTGTTTTTACCTCTGGTTGCACATGTGACATGTTGGTAGAAATTAGGTAAAAACGGATTTAAGTTTCCCTGCATTAAAGTCCCCGGCCAATAGGAGTGCCGCCTCTGGATGAGCATTTTCTTGTTTGCTTATGGCCTTATACAGCTGGTTGAGTGCGGTCTTAGTGAAAACTCTCTTGGTAGATAGTGTGGTCTACAGCTTATCATAAGGTACTCTACCTTTTCAGTCATAAGACATGGTAGCAGCAACATTACTGTATGTTCAAAATAAGTTAAAAAAATAAGTTACAAACAATGTGAAAAAACTAACAAAATATCACAGTTGGTTAGGAACACGTAAAATGGCAGCCTTACCCTCCAGCCACATTCTGTTCTGCGTTCATGGTTTCCTCGCGAGTAAAGGTGATGATGGAATTATGAGGGAATTAAGTCAAGGTCAGAATACGGTGTATCTGTAGACACACCTGCTCCACACCTTAATTTATTCCATCTCCACCCCAAACAAATAGCTGGTGAATAGCAGGCTATTCTCATGCTTAACTTCAAGGTCAGAATACACGTAGAGAGAAAGGTGCATAAAAGGGAATTCCATTCCATTTACGCTTAACTATGGTTGGAATTCCACCCCATAATGCCCTATAGATGCATTTATAGTATTTTGAGTATACCTTAATATAGCAACAAACATAATGTATATTTGGTCACTCAGTCCTCTAGTTAACATATGATGAGAGAGGGAATTCATAGGCTCACCGGGGCGCTATCATTTTCTTGATGGATGGCATGGTCTATCCAGGAGACACCAGGGGGCGTCTGGGATTGGTCTGACTGGACTCGACAGCACCATGAACCTCGAGCTCCTGGCAAATCAACCTCACAGGAACGACGAGTGTCTTCTGGAGGATGCCTGAGGCCTGTAGATAGGAACCAGGAGATGAAGCTAGCTAGCTAGCGCTGGATGTCTGTAGGCCCTAATACAAGCAAAGCAAGGTTCTGTTGATCTAAACACAACACATCTGCTGCCAGATCACGCTTCGCCCAAGAAAGCTGTCACGGGGAGCCTGTAAGTTGGGCTTTGAACTCACATCAAGCATGAGAGCGATATCAAAAGGAGTATGCCCTCAAAACAGCCGTCTTCTGAGACTTAAAAAGCAATGCGTAGGTAGCCCTAGTTTTTTTTTTAAATAATGTTTTTCTTGGCTGCTGTCGTGAATAAACAGCTTTTGAGAAGTCATTATGGGCCATTTGGTAAATCAATACAGTGTAAAATCTAAAATCATTTTCCAGATGAACTGCTAGCAAGCTAGGAGTATTGAGCTGGGTTCAGTTTATCCATGTTGTGATGGCTGTAATGATTGGGATGGCTGTAATGATAGGATTTCCATGACAGTGATGTGAGGCATGTTGTGACAAATTACTGCCATTCTCTTTGACCTCGCTGGATATCAAGCTGGGGTGTTGTACACATGAGACACACACACCTCTGGTAACATAGTGTCTGCCCCAGAGAAAGAGAGCCAGAGTGAGTGAGAGATTAAGAGTAAATCAGAGGAAAAGGTAAATAAAGAGAGGAAGACAGAGAAACAGATCCAGCTCAGCCATGTGTGTTAGCGGTTTCCATGACGATGTGGCGTACCCTGTGCATCATCAGTGCAATGGCAGATAATTATACAGTGATTCTTTACCAAAATAACAAGGTCATTACAGAGCCTTGTCAAATCAATGCTGAGAGTGTCCGCACTGATTAAGCCATCCCCTCTTAACTCTGACACTGTGTCAATAGCATCCAGCCAGGCAGGCAGAGAGAGAGGCGGGGTTGGGGGTTGAGAGAGAGAAGAGAGAGAGAGAGAGGGAGAGAGAGGCAGTGTGTGTGTGTGTGCCCCCCCCCCCCACCAGCTCAGATGATTGGAGTGCAATAGCCATCAGTCAGGGAGGTTGGTTGGACTAATGATTCCCCGTGCTGCCTATTACAAATACATAACAACTCAATCCTGCTCACGGAAACACAGAGGCGTGAGGGAGAGAGAAAGAAAAGAAAAAGGGACCTTGTTGCAGCTTCATTTGAGGCTGTATTAAATTGGCGAGAGCAGCTAATCTTTACCTGGGTTGATTCAAATGATTAAAGGAGAACAATAAAGGAACAGGGGAAGGGGAGTTCTCTTTCTTCCAATGCCATTTATAATTGTAGTTATTTTCCTCCTGTTCCCCGAAGAAAGTTAATGGATCACTCATTTCTTCACAATGCTGTTACTCTGGCTAACTTTTCTATTTATCCCTCTTGTTTCTGCCAGTCAGTGTTGGGGAAAATCCCTCTGGCTAGTGTTAGGGTTGCGTTAATGATTTGATATAACTCTAATACATGTATCTAACTCAAAAGCATATGTTTACACAACTTAATCAATCTGTTTTCCAAACTGAATTTTTTTTGATACAACTCAAAATAATGCTTAAAATAATATATTTACTAACTCGAAAAGTTTACCCAATTTAATTTCATCAATATGTTTACCGTACTTAAAATAAGAACCTTATCCAAATCAAAAGCACATCCTGGCTCAATGAACAAAATAACAAGTTTACTCATCTGAAATTAATCAGTTTACCTAAATCATAAGAACTTTATCTGACTCAAAATAACAATTGTATCCAATTCAAAATAATCCTGGTTCAATGGACATCCTGGCTCAACCCTAAGCCTAGTGTCAACCCTCACCCCTTACCTCAGCCTGAACCCTAAACTTGACTTATTGACTATACAGCATAATTCACCATACCTAACCTTTAGAACTCTTTCACTTCCTGAATACAACGTTCTCTTAATCATGTAATGGTGCATTAGTGGGAACTGAATTGTCTCAAATGTACCCTCTGCACTCTCTCTGCCTGCATGATCTGTGTTCACTGCCTAATCAATATGTTTCAAAAGATGGTCGAGGTTAGGCTTATCAGCCCGCCTGTGAAACAGAACATGTAATACCCAAATGTTATGGTTCACGGTTAAACAACCAATAAAGATTTAGCTTAATGACATTCACACCAGCTGCTGTAAATGCAGATCAATAATTTGTGCTATTAATATTAACAATAATAATATTTGATTTGTAGAGCACATTTCCCACGCTCAATGTGCATAAGGTAGAAAACAAACTGAGAATGAATAGCGGTATTTAGTGCAGGGACGTACAGTATGTGTGGTTTTCCAAAGTTGTGTTTCTAAATCCCCAAAATTGTGTTTTAAAACCGCCAAAATGATTTTAAGATGCCAAGAAGTTTGTTTATAAATCCCAAAACTAATTTTGAAACCCCAAAAACTGAGTTTAGAAAATAGAGTTAAGGGACCTTGAAAGTGTTAAAGTGCCTGTGATTCTTTCAAAGAATGCAAATCATTTCCAGCTCACACAAACCTCATTATGGTCAACCAATCACTATTTCTAAACTGTATTAGCACCTGTGTCTTGATTTAATAATAAACTCACAGACCAGTTTATTAGGTACATCCATCTAGTACCTGGTCAGACCCCCTTTTGCCTCCAGAACAGCTTGAATCCTTCAGGGCATTCTTCAAGGTGTCGTTCCACAGGGATGTTGGTCCATGCTGACGCGATAGCATCGCACAGTTGCTGCAGATTGGACAGTAGTACGTTCATGCTGTGATCAGCCCGTTCTGGCTCTATAGGGTTGAGGGCTGGGGACTGAGCAGGCCACTCAAGTCAACTGAACTAGCTGTCATGTTCCCGGTGTGGAACCCGGTGTGGTCGTCTGCTGCAATAGCCCGTCTGTGACAAGAATCGTTGAGTTGTGTGTTCCGAGATGCCATTCTGCACACCACTGTTGAACTGCACCATTATGTGTTGGCTTGTGGCCCACCCGTTAGCTTGAACAATTCTTGCCATTCTCCTTTGACCTCTCATCAACAAGTTGTTTTCACCCACAGGACTGCCGGTGACTGGATGTTTTTTGTGTCTCACCATTCCCTGTAAACCCTAAACCCTGTTGTGAGTGAAAGGTCCTGGATGGTGGCCATTTCTGAGATACTGGATCCGGCGCGCCTCGCACCGACGATCATACCACGCTCAAAGCCACTTGTTTTGCCCATTCTAACGTTCAACCGAACAGTATCTGAATGCCTCGATGCCTGTCTGCCTTTGAATAGCAAGCCACGGACACATGAATCACTGTCTGAATGGAGCAATCCTTTTTTGTGAATGGGGTGGTGTACCTAATATACTGGCCAGTGATTGTATTTTTCTCTTATGTAGCAAGCTTGATTGAAACAGAACATGCAATTTGTGGACAAAATGTGTGAGACGTAAATGTGTCTCTGACTCTCTGCCTAACTGCACAAAGTCATTCATTATAACGAGCTGTGAAAATGCAATTTCCCTCCCATATAATACAGCCTGGAGCGGATCTGTAATGTCTTCTCACAATGCTCTGGCTTCACATTCATTTAGGATATTTACAAAAAGCTAAATTGCCACCTGAAAAACATTCAGGTCGAAGATAAATAAAAAGGCAATATGGTACATCCAATCATTATCCACAGAGGTAGGACAAAACATACATTAAGAAGCCATAGGAAGCCTTAAATAGCAGTTTACCTTCAGAGTATTCATGATTCAAGGATTTCATTTGTGTTGAACAATTCCCCAAGGGATCATTCCCAGCTCTTCCAGAGATCTCCATGTCTTTTAACATGGCTTTGCATGAGAAAGACGGCCAGCACTAGCAAATAAAGTATTACTTCAATGTATTATCAGTAGTCACAATTGGACATGTTTCAGCAACAACCCAAACCCACCTAGTACAACACAACCCAAACCAATCTAGTACAACACAACACAAACCAATCTAGTACAACACAACACAAACCAACCTAGTACAACACAACCCAAACCAACCTAGTACAACACAACCTAAACCAACCTAGTACAACACAACACAAACCAACCTAGTACAACACAACACAAACCAACCTAGTACAACACAACCCAAACCAACCTAGTACAACACAACCTAAACCAACCTAGTACAACACAACCCAAACCAACCTAGTACAACACAACCCAAACCAATCTAGTACAACACAACCCAAAGCAACAAAACTCCACACCACTCCAGTCAGACAGACAGACAGACGGACAATCAGACAAACACCACAGTCAGACAGACACCACATCAGGCCATAGTACCATAGTGTCAATGCTGTGTGTATTCATATGTGGAATGTTTACAGTCCACAGACATTTAGAAACGTGAAATATGCTCTTTACTGTCAATGTGCATACAGTAGACCTCGCACAATGACTGATATGATCATTCGGAAGCACAAATCCATAGCTATCTGTAGGCACCGGTTTCAACACAGCACAGTATTCAAAGTGCTTTACATTCTACAGGTTGCCTCATTATTTCCAGTGTAATATTTTTATTTATTTGTTCAACTGGCAGTCTGGGTTTTTTCTTATACATTAAGTTTTCATACAGAATTGCCCTACTAGCAAAACCCCCATAGACCCTCTCCCCAGAGAGCATTTCTTGTTCTAGCTCATGTTCATTCATCAGGTACAAGTCTACCCTCAGGACCTGTTGGAGAATGTGAGTAAATGCCAATATTTCCTGCATTTTCCTGTGAAATGTTTGATTGTTCAAGTCAAGCATGTGAAATCAATGCCTCTGGCTTGTTGCTCTCAACGTGGAGAAGAACCAAGGCCATAGGGGAAGAACATTCAGATGAGGGGAGAACATTCAGATGAGGGGAAGAACATTCAGATGAGGAGAGAACGTTCAGATGAGGGGGAGAACGTTCAGATGAGGGGAAGAACATTCAGATGAGGGGAGAACATTCAGATGAGGAGAGAACATTCAGATGAGGAGAAGAACGTTCAGATGAGGGTGAGAACGTTCAGATGAGGAGAATAACGTTCAGATGAGGGTGAGGGCATTCAGATGAGGGGGAGAACGTTCAGATGAGGGTGAGAACGTTCAGATGAGGGGAGAACATTCAGATGAGGAGAGAACATTCAGATGAGGAGAAGAACGTTCAGATGAGGGGGAGAACGTGATGAGGGGAGAACATTCAGATGAGGAGAAGAACGTTCAGATGAGGGGAGAACGTTCAGATGAGGACGTTCAGATGAGGGTGAGAACGTTCAGATGAGGAGAATAACGTTCAGATGAGGGTGAGGGCATTCAGATGAGGGGGAGAACGTTCAGATGAGGGTGAGAACGTTCAGATGAGGGGATGAGGGTGAGGACATTCAGATGAGGGGAGAACGTTCAGATGAGGTGAGAACGTTCAGATGAGGCGGAGAACGTTCAGATGAGGTTGAGAACGTTCAGATGAGGAGAAGAGGAGAAGAACGTTCAGATGAGGGTGAGAACGTTCAGATGAGGCGGAGAACGTTCAGATGAGGAGAAGAACGTTCAGATAAAGCGGAGAACGTTCAGATGAACGTTCACATTTCTTCTCCGTGCCAGAAGAAACATGTATTATTTTAATGACACGGATGAAGCATAAATGTTGAAGATTTCAGTTTTTGTTAATTTGGAGTAATACCTCACTATGTTGTGCTGTTGTTTGTTGTTTATTTCATGCTGTTGATGTTGTCATCATGCTATTGATGTTGTCATCATGCTGTTGATATTGTCATCATGTTGTCATTGATGTTATCATCATGCTGTTGATGTTGTCTTCATGCTGTTGATGTTGACATCATGCTGTTGTCATCATGCTGTTGATGTTGTCATCATGTTATTGATGTTGTCTTCATGCTGTTGATGTTGTCATCATGCTGTTGATGTTGACATCATGCTGTTGTTGTTGTTTATTTCATGCTGTTGATGTTGTCATTACATTGTTGTTGATGTCAACATGCTGTTGATGTTGTCATCATGCTGTTCTTGTTGTGATCATGCTGTTGATGTTGTCATCATTTTGTCATTGATGTTGTCATCATGTTGTCATTGATGTTGTCCTCATGCTGGTCTTGTTGTGATCATGCTGTTGATGTTGTCATCATGCTGTTCTTGTTGTGATCATGCTGTTGATGTTGTCATCATGTTGTCATTGATGTTGTCATCATGTTGTTGAAGTTGTGATCATGTTGTCATTGATGTTGTCATCATGCTGTTGATGTTGTCATCACACTGTTGATGTTGTCATCATGCTGTTGTTGTTGTCATCATGCTGTTGATGTTGTCATCATGTTGTCATTGTTGTTGTCATCATGCTGTTGATGTTGTCATCATGCTGTTGTTGTTGTCATCATGCTGTTGATGTTGTCATCATGTTGTCATCATGCTGTTGATGTTGTCATCATGCTGTTGATATTGTCATCATGCAGTTGATGTTGTCATCATGTTATTGATGTTGTCATCATGCAGTTGATGTTGTCATCATGCTGTTGATGTTGTCATCATGTTTCCATTGATGTTGTCATCATGCTGTTGATGCTGTCTTCATCCTGTTGACGTTGTCATCATGCTGTTGATGTTGTCATCATGTTGTCATTGATGTCATCATCATGCTGTTGATGTTGTAATCATGCAGTTGATGTTGTCATCATGTTATTGATGTTGTCATCATGCAGTTGATGTTGTCATCATGCTGTTGATGTTGTCATCATGCTGTTGATGTTGTCATCATGCAGTTGTTATCTTGCTGTTGATGTTGATATCATGTTGTTGTTGTTGATATCTTGCTGTTGATGTTGATATCATGCTGTTGATGTTGTCATCATGCTGTTGATGTTGTCATCATGCTGTTGATGTGGACATCATGCTGTTGATGTTGACATCATGCTGTTGATGTTGTCCTTATGCTGTTGATGTTGTCAGCTCTTGACATAGGAGCCATGCCTTAACTTTACAACACCTTTTATTTGATATATTTAGGAGAATAAAACTTTTTAGGGACTAAACATAATAAAAAATAACACCAAATAATTCAAATGTAATCAAACACAATTAATTTAAAATGAAGAAAACACATACAGTACTGTTGCCATACAAGGTTCACCATTGACATGCATTAATATAATATAATATATTTATGAGCATGTTTTATATGCGTCCTCTAGGGATGGCTACATTAATTATGCTAACAGAGTCATTTAAATACTTTATTTCAAAGGAAATTATCCTCATGGAACAAATGGCACAATAATTACACGCAACCTAACAAGAATGGAGACAGAATGGGTAGAGATGGGAGGGAGCACCGAAGCTAAGCATCAACGTCAAGCTCACATTTTTTTAAATTTTTTTATTTTACCTTTATTTAACTAGGCAAGTCAGTTAAGAACAAATTCTTATTTTCAATGACGGCCTAGGAACAGTGGGTTAACTGCCTGTTCAGGGGCAGAACATTTCTATAACACACACACACAGACATATACACACACATATACACAACACACATACACACACACAAACTGTATATTGACTTTACAGGATGACACATACTATAGCAGCTAACAGACTGCAGTGTTCTGAGCGCCTGGCTCACTCTGAGCAGTAGTAATTATGATGTGTTGTTGTTTATCCATCTCCCTCTGTCAGTAGCACATAGGAGGGTCATAGAAATGGCAGCATGTTGACTGATGGACTTAGTCAAAGGTTCATCCTAAGGCTTTGTGGAGTCTGTGTGAGTTACAGGAATTCATGCATTATGTAGTTAAAACTGACACGACCTTGAGACATTACGACGCAGACTAACATTACCTCCGCCGCGACCTTACCGGCTCCCGAAGATACATCTGAAGTGTTTAGCAGTGTTTTACAATGCCTTACCAGGGCCTTTATATGTGCTGAGCTCCTTTATTTTGCCCATACATTTCCGAGGAAGGAATTTAGTGTCACTCAGATGTGGGCCATTTAGAATAGCTTGACTTAGGGAGACAAATGAGGTTACGCAGTCACAGATGGTGCTGATAAAGAGCGGTTGCATTACTGTAGTATAGCGCTGAGCTTTTACTGGACTGTGTGATCTAACCAAGGAAAAACCTTAGTTGTATCCTTTGTACAATAAATACAAATCACCTCATCCTCCTCAGTAGGATGACATCACACTCTATGAGGAAATAGCTAGCGTTATTGAAAAGGTCTGTTGGAGATACAAGTTTGTGGGCATTTTGAAGTGTTTTTTTTCTCTACTTATATGCTTTTGCCACAAATACAAGTACAGGATGAGTTATTTGGGTCTGAGTGAACAGAATATGACATTTTAAAAAGTGAGATTTTTACTGGACATTTACTTTTGGTAAAGGGTTACTCTGTGATTCAGTGAATATTATTCACCAAACTTGGCCGATACATGTCACGCCCTGACCTTAGTTATCTTTATTATTTGGTTTGGTCAGGGTGTGACAAGGGTGATGTGTTTGTTTTTTTGTATTGTCTAGGTGTTTTTGTATTGTCTAGGTGTTTTTGTATTGTCTAGGTGTTTTTGTATTGTCTAGGTCTAGGTGTTTTTGTATTGTCTAGGGGTTTTGTTTTTGTATTGTCTAGGTGTTTTTGTATTGTCTAGGTGTTTTTGTATTGTCTAGGTGTTTTTGTATTGTCTAGGTGTTTTTGTATTGTCTAGGTGTTTTTGTATTGTCTAGGTGTTTTTGTATTGTCTAGGTGTTTTTGTATTGTCTAGGTGTTTTTGTATTGTCTAGGTGTTTTTGTATTGTCTAGGGGTTTTTGTATTGTCTAGGTGTTTTTGTATTGTCTAGGTGTTTTTGTATTGTCTAGTGGTTTTTGTATTGTCTATGTCACGCCCTGGTCTTAGTATTTTGTGTTTTCTATATTTATTTGGTCAGGCCAGGGTGTGACATGGGTTTATTTTGTGTTGTGTTTATGTATGGGGGTTTTTCGTAGGTTTTGGGATTGTGGCTTAGTGGGGTGTTCTAGCAAAGTCTATGGTTGCCTGAGGCGGTTCTCAATCAGAGGCAGGTGATTCTCGTTGTCTCTGATTTGGAACCATATTTAGGCAGCCATATTCTTTGAGTGTTTCGTGGGTGATTGTTCCTGTCTCTGTGTTAGTTGTCACCAGACAGGCTCAGTCACTTTGTTTTTTTGTTTTTTCCTTGTTTTGAAAGAGAAGAGAACGAGCGCCATTCTCGATGCAGAGATGGTGCTAAATACATCAACACGGTCGGTCCCTGGGATTGGGCTGGCCAACACGATTCGGTTTGCTTGGAAGGAAAAGGAGTTGGAGCCTTTAGGACGGGAAACTTTTGGAAGGATAATATTGATGGGGATTCTAAAGCTGACGGTGAAGGACGTGTTTTGTTTCCAAGGCAACTCGTTGGAGGGAGCATACGACGTGGCACTATATACAGAGGAGAAACACGATGATATCCTGAGGAGGGCAAGATCAGTGGGAGTTGAGAGGCCGATGAGCCACTATGAAATAACAAGCCTGGCGAAGAACAAGTTTAGGGTTGTAACTGTCAACATTTACAACCCATACGTTAAGGACGAAGAGGTGAGGGCCTTTCTGGGGAGATACATGGATAATGTCTCCTCAGCAAGGCACCTCAAAGACTCCCTTGGGTTTTGGAATGGGAGGAGAGGCTTCCAGGCCCTCCTCAGGGAGGACCCAAAGGGACATGGTGGCTACCTCCATCCTCCTGCTATGTTCTCCCTAGGGGCTGACAGGGGGACGTTGTTTTATGCACGTCAGCCCCCATTTTGCAGGCGCTGTATGGCCTACGGCCACATATTCGCTTCGTGCAGCACAAGAAAATGCAGATTTTGTGGATCTGAGGAACACGAGGCGAGGGATTGTGACAAGCCTAAGGCGTGCCACGGGTGTGGCTCGTCAGCACACCTGTGGCGTGGGTGCCCGGCCCGTCAGAGGTCATATGCGTCTGTGGCTGGGGGGGGAGCAGGAGCGGGGGATGCGGGAAGAAGAGGAGGGGAAGGAAGCACGCCTCATGACCAGAGTACAGGTCCAGAGGGGAAGGCCGCAAGGAAGGAGGAGGAGCAAGAAGCGGCGGATGGAAGAGAGAAGGAAACAGAAGGCACGGGAGTAGGAGAACCAGGAAAAGCGGCGGAAGAAGGCAACCGAGTGGAGGAGCATGAGAGAGAAGAAAGCGAGGGAGGAGTGTTGGAGAAGGAGACGGTGGAAGAGCAAGTGGACTGGGGGGGAAAGTGCCCTGGTGGAAGAGATGAGGGGTATGGTGGAGGAGCTGGCGGGGGGGGTGGTATCTCTCCACTGCCACCATCACCAAAGAAGAGAATGAAGAGGAGGGTGCGATTGGCCGACAGTGAGAGGGAGGGGATGGCCAAGAGAGTGATGGGGGTGGGAGAAACCTCTGGGTTGCTGCTGGTTTCTCCAGGCCCTCAACTTCTGTTGGGTGGGGACACACCTAACAAGACTCAAGACTGGGTACAGGAGGAGGTGGGGAGTTTTTTGTTTGGGGACTCAGCCTCCCCGATTTTTTTTTCCAAACCAGCTGCAGCACTGGGGAGGGGGAGGAGTGTGGGGGTAGACCCAGGGTGCAGGGCACCCCGGAGCCAAACACTATTCCTGCATCCTGGGTTGGTGAGATGGAGGAAGAGGGGGGGATGTCGGGAGTACAGATGGTGTTCTCACCGGTAGATATGGAGCAGGGGAGCATCGGTGATTCTCCTGTTTTTGTTTTTTTCAGTCTGGGTTTAGAATTTGAGTGTATTACATGTTTTTATTTTATTATTTCATGGGGTCTAATTTTACTTTTGTTAGTTTAAATGTAAGGGGTTTAAGGGATTTTGTTAAGAGGAGGGCGGTTTTTAGTTATTTGGAGGGTGTGGGGTTTGATTTTTGTTTTTTACAGGAGGTTCACCTGAGGGATGGAGGGGATGTTAGTAGGTTTAAGAGGGAGTGGGACAAGGGGGAGTCGGTTTGGGGTATTGGGGGGGGTGCACTCATCGGGGGTAGGGATTTTGTGTGGGCACAGGGAGGTAAAAGTGGAGGATTCTTTTGTGGTAATGCAGGGGAGGGTTATAGGGGTGGATGTCACGATAAGGGATTGTACATTTAGATTAGAGGTGGTGTATGGGCCACAGGTGGTGGCAGACAGGAGGGAGATGGTGGACTGTCTGACGCCCATGTGTGTCATAAATAGGAAATTAGTGATAGGGGGATTTTAATACAGATTTAGGAATAGGGGGGATAGCAGTGCAGGCGCCATTACCGGGCTAATGGCTTGCCATGGTCTGGTTGATGGTGGTCTGCACACTACTCCGAAAATGGCCGGTCCTACATGGCGCAACTCCAGGGGGGTTGAGCGGAGGCTCGACTATATTTTTGTACCCAGGTCTTTGGGTAAGTTGTCTGGGCGGCTGTTGCCTGTTTTCTTTTCGGATCACGACGGGGTGCTCCTGCAGGTGGGGTCACTAGTCTGCCTCTTTGGTAGGGGGTACTGGAAGTTAGATCGGGATGTGCTGGAGGAGCAGGCTTTTGTTGATGGGTTTTATGGTTTCTTTTGGAGGCTTGAAGGCCTCCGGTCCATATGCGAGGGGGTGTTAGAGTGGTGGGAATTAGTTAAGGTGAGGATTAGGGCTTTTATAATAGGGTATTGCAAGAGGAAAAAAAGGGAGGAGAGGAGGGAGGTGGATCGTATCCAAAGGTTAATTGAACTTGAGTACGAGGCAGGCAACCTCGGCGGGTCGTTTGACTGGGAGAGATCCGCTAACCTAAAGGCGCAGCTCAGGGAGTTGCAGGAGCAGAAGGCTCGAGCTTTCCTGGAGCGTGCGCATAGTGGCTTTCTAGAACACTATGAGACTTGTTCTGCTATGTTCTTTAAGTCGGTTAGGGCCAGACAGAGTAGGAAGGTAATGCATGGCGTTAGGGAAGAAAATTGTAGTATAGTTAGAGAACCAGAGGATATGGTCAGGGTGACAACTGATAATTTCCAAGGTTTATTTAAGGAAAGGGAAATAGATGTAGAGCAGGGAAATGTGTTTTTAGAACACTTGTCCAGGCGGTTGCCGGAGGACATTAGAGAAGTGATGGAGGCCCAGATTTCACTAGAAGAGGTTGAGAGCGCTCTTAGGAGGATGGGAAAAGGGAAGGTGCCTGGGATGGATGGGATGCCGGATGAGTTTTATCTCAAGTTTTGGGGTATACTTGGACCAGTGGTCCTCGAAGTTTTGAAGGCCATCCTTGAGACGGGGGTCCC
Source organism: Oncorhynchus tshawytscha (assembly GCF_018296145.1). Lineage (NCBI taxonomy): Eukaryota > Metazoa > Chordata > Actinopteri > Salmoniformes > Salmonidae > Oncorhynchus > Oncorhynchus tshawytscha. The sequence goes on from NC_056444.1 coordinate 27,742,915, forward strand.
GGGGGGATCAATGGCTGTTGGTGTGCTGTCACTTTTATATAAGAAGGGGGAAGTAACAGACCTTGGTAACTGGCGGCCGTTGACCATGCTGTGTGTAGATTCAAGCTACTTGCAAAGGTTTTAGCAGACCGGTTGCGCACAGCCCTTCCCTACGTCGTCCATGAGGATCAGACGTGCGGGGTAGAGGGCCGCTCTATTAGATGGAACCTACAGTTAATCAGGGACTCCATCGCTTGGGTTGAAGATAGAGGACTGCCTTTAATGGTAGCAGCGCTAGATCAGGCGAAAGCCTTTGATCGCGTGAATAGATCCTTTTATTCAGAGTGTTAGGTCGATTAGGATTTGGGAAGAAGTTCATAGGATGGATTCGTACATTATATGTCGGAGCGGGGTGCCGAGTTAGTGTAAATAGTCACTTGGGTGACGTTTTTGACCTCTCGTCTGGGGTCAGGCAGGGGTGCCCACTCTCGGCTCTCCTCTTCGTTCTGTACATGGAGCCTCTGGGGGCTGCCATTAGGGCAGACACAGGGGTGGAAGGCTTGTTGATCCCTGGAAGTGGTGGGCTGCGTGTTAAGATGACGCAGTACGCCGATGACACTTCCTTGCTGCTGTGCAAGGACTCGTGCCTGACAAGGTCCCTTGCCATCTTTTGGGATTTCACCCGAGCGTCGGGAGCGGTTCTGAACCATGCAAAGTCTTCCGTCAAGTTTTTCGGTAGATGGCGCGGTAGAACGGATGTGCCTGGGGGGTTATCTCTCTGTGAGGGGGCCCTGAGGATTCACGGGGTCCATTTTGAGACCTCCGGCTCAGCGACGCTAAACTGGAACATGCGTATCGCAGTGGTACAGAGGAAGCTAGCAATGTGGAAGGCTAGGTATTTGTCTTTTATGGGCAAAGTCCTGGTCCTAAAGGTGGATGTGTTGCCGTCTCTTTTGTATTTGGCGTACATCTACCCATTGCCGGCTTGTCTGAGAAGGCCTCTAGTGAGGCTTGTGTTTCAATTCATGTGGAGTGGCAGGTGCGATTGTCTAGGGGTTTTTGTATGTCTAGGGGTTTTCTAGTCTAGGGGTTTATATGTCTATGGTTGCCTAGATTGGTTCTCAATCAGAGGCAGCTGTTTATCGTTGTCTCTGATTGGGAACCATATTTAGGTACCATATTCCTTGGTTTATCTGTGGGTTATTGTCTATGTGTAGTTGCCTGTTTCAGCACTTGTGTTATATAGCGTCACTTTGGTAAGTTTGTTTAAGTGTTCTTCGTTATTAAAAGAAGAATGTATTCAAATCACGCTGCGCCTTGGTCTCCTCACTATGACAACAGTGCATACTTTAGATCTGCCTATAACATTTAAGTCATTTAGCAAACACTCTTATCCAAAGCAACTTACAGGAGCAATTAGGGTTAAGTGCCTTGCTCAACGGCACACAGAGAGATTTTCTCACCTTATTGGCTCTGGGATTCAAACCAGCAACCTTTCAGTTACTGACCCAATGCTCTAACCGCTAGGCTACCTGCCACCCTATACTCACCTGACTGGATCGATTGACCTGTTTCTTGAAGATTCAGGCTGAGAAAAGATTTTCCCACACAGACATGTGTGCTGGATCAATATTCCCTGTCTTGGTTAAGCTTTAGCAACCTTTCAAATATCACTTCACATCAAGTTCTCTCACATAATTGTCTGTATTTCCAAATTAGATTACTTTTCTTATGCAGATATATTTCTCCATTGACAAGTATTGTACATGTCAATGACATGTTCAGAAATGGTCCCTATTCTAGCCCAATGTGCTCATGATGTGCACCAGTTTAAAAACGACAAAATGCACACCCATTATCATGCATTGCCATTGTGTCTTGGTGTTTTATCCGTTCTATTCCTGTGCCCTAAAAGTATGTCTACCATATTGCTAGGTCATATCGCCACGTATAAACGGCTCATAAAGATGGTGGTTGTTACAGGAAATGATTAGGGACTACTGGAATTATTTATGACAGTAATTGCCACATTATTGACAGGATGACAGCTCTGTTGTCACTCTGTCCATCTCCCTGAGCAGAAATAAGAGCGAGAGGGGGAGCAAGCTGAGCCTTAAGCAGACTGACAAGCTAATTACATAGTCTTCCTTCCCCTCAATGAAAAACACTCCTTATCTGAAACCCTGCCCAGAAACAAGGCCTTTTATCACCTCTGGACGGCACTGGATGAAGGAAGATTTGGCAGATGGACAGAAGTCTTCAGGTGCACAGCGAGAGTTGGAGAGGGTACCGAGGAAGACGGGGGAGAACGAGATGGAGAGAGACAGAGAGGGGGAAAGAGAGAGGGGAGAAAGAGAGCAAGGGCTGATGTTTTAAGAGCTAGCTAGACACCTAGCTCCAAATCTTGCCCCATCCATCCACAACCCTGTTACAGTAGCTTGTGTGCTATCAGAGGTAACTGTCACTCCCCAACACCGCTGTTGTTATTTTTTCCTTCCTGTCTCTGTGAATTTGCATTTGCTCGTGTCAATCACTCAGCAGGCTGAGGACTGATGTCTGATGACTAGCTGAGGACTGATGTCTGATGACTAGCTGAGGACTGATGTCTGATGACTAGCTGAGGACTGATGTCTGATGACTAGCTGAGGACTGATGTCTGATGACTAGCTGAGGACTGATGTCTGATGACTAGCTGAGGACTGAGTCTGAGGACTGATGTCTGATGACTAGCTGAGGACTGATGTCTGATGACTAGCTGAGGACGCATGTCTGATGACTAGCTGAGGACTGATGTATGATGACTAGCTGAGGACTGATGACTAGCTGAGGACTGATGTCTGATGACTAGCTGAGGACTGATAACTAGCCGAGGACTGATATCTGATGACTAGCTGAGGACTGATGACTAGCTGAGGACTGATGTATGATGACTATCTGAGGACTGATGTCTGATGACTAGCTGAGGACTGATGTCTGATGACTAGCTGAGGACTGATGTCTGATGACTAGCTGAGGACTGATGTCTGATGACTAGCTGAGGACTGATGTCTGATGACTAGCTGAGGACTGATGTCTGATGACTAGCTGAGGACTGATGTCTGATGACTAGCTGAGGACTGATGTCTGATGACTAGCTGAGGACGCATGTCTGATGACTAGCTGAGGACTGATGTATGATGACTAGCTGAGGACTGATGACTAGCTGAGGACTGATGTCTGATGACTAGCTGAGGACTGATAACTAGCCGAGGACTGATATCTGATGACTAGCTGAGGACTGATGACTAGCTGAGGACTGATGTATGATGACTATCTGAGGACTGATGTTTGATGACTAGCTGAGGACTGATGTATGGTGACTAGCTGAGGACTGATGTCTGATGACTAGCTGAGGACTGATATCTGATGACTAGCTGAGGTCTGATGACTAGCTGAGGACTGATGTATGATGACTAGCTGATGACTGATGTACGATGACTAGCTGAGGACTGATGTATGATGACTAGCTGAGGACTGATGTATGATGACTAGCTGAGGACTGATGTATGATGACTAGCTGAGGACTGATGTCTGATGACTAGCTGAGGACTGATGTATGATGACTAGCTGAGGACTGATGTATGATGACTAGCTGAGGACTGATGTCTGATGACTAAAAAAATACGTTTTCGTCTTTTGAGCTTCTAGTCATGAAATCTATGCAGCCTACTCAATCACTTTTTTTAGCTACTGTTTACAGGCCTCCTGGGCCATGTACAGCGTTCCTCACTGAGTTCCCTGAATTCCTATCGGACCTTGTAGTCATAGCAGATAATATTCTAATCTTTGGTGACTTTAATATTCACATGGAAAAGTCCACAGACCCACTCCAAAAGGCTTTCGGAGCCATCATCGACTCAGTGGGTTTTGTCCAACATGCCTCTGGACCCACTCACTGTCACAGTCATACGCTGGACCTAGTTTTGTCCCATGGAATAAATGTTGTGGATCTTAATGTTTTTCCTCATAATCCTGGACTATCGGACCACTATTTTATTACGTTTGCAATTGCAACAAATAATCTACTCAGACCCCAACCAAGGAACATCAAATGTCGTGCTATAAATTCACAGACAACACAAAGATTCCTTGATGTCCTTCCAGAGGACAAAAATCAGTGAACCACCTAACAGAGGAACTCAATTTAACCTTGCGCAATACCCTAGATGCAGTTGCACCCCTAAAAACTAAAAACATTTCTCATAAGAAACTAGCTCCCTGGTACACAGAAAATACCCTGAAGCAAGCTTCCAGAAAATTGGAACGGAAATGGCGCCACACCAAACTGGAAGTCTTCCGACTAGCTTGGAAAGACAGTACCGTGCAGTACCGTAGAGCCCTTACTGCTGCTCGATCATCCTATTTTTCTAACTTAATTGAGGAAAATAAGAACAATCCGAAATTCCTTTTTGATACTGTCACAAAGCTAACTAAAAAGCAGCATTCCCCAAGAGAGGATGACTTTCACTTTAGCAGTGATAAATTCATGAACTTCTTTGAGGAAAAGATGATGATTATTAGAAAGCAAATTACGGACTCCTCTTTAAATCTGCGTATTCCTTCAAAGCTCAGTTGTCCTGAGTCTGCACAACTCTCCCAGGACCTAGCATCAAGAGAGACGCTCACGTGTTTTAGTACTATATCTCTTGACACAATGATGAAAATAATCATGGCCTCTAAACCTTCAAGCTGCATACTGGACCCTATTCCAACTAAACTACTGAAAGAGCTGCTTCCTGTGCTTGGCCCTCCTATGTTGAACATAATAAAATGCTCTCTATCCACCGGATGTGTACCAAACTCACTAAAAGTGGCAGTAATAAAGCCTCTCTTGAAAAAGCCAAACCTTGACCCAGAAAATATAAAAAACTATCGGCCTATATCGAATCTTCCATTCCTCTCAAAATTTTTAGAAAAGGCTGTTGCGCAGCAACTTACTGCCTTCCTGAAGACAAACAATGTATACGAAATGCTTCAGTCTGGTTTTAGACCACATCATAGCACTGAGACGGCACTTGTGAAGGTGGTAAATGACATTTTAATGGCATCGGACCGAGGCTCTGCATCTGTCCTCGTGCTCCTAGACCTTAGTGCTGCATTTGATACCATCGATCACCACATTGTTTTGGAGAGATTGGAAACCCAAATTGGTCTACACGGACAAGTTCTGGCCTGGTTTAGATCTTATCTGTCGGAAAGATATCAGTTTGTCTCTGTGAATGGTTTGTCCTCTGACAAATCAACTGTAAATTTCGGTGTTCCTCAAGGTTCCGTTTTGGGACCACTATTGTTTTCACTATATATTTTACCTCTTGGGGATGTTATTCGAAAACATAATGTTAACTTTCACTGCTATGCGGATGACACACAGCTGTACATTTCAATGAAACATGGTGAAGCCCCAAAATTACCCTTGCTAGAAGCATGTGTTTCAGACATAAGGAAGTGGATGGCTGCAAACTTTCTACTTTTAAACTCGGACAAAACAGAGATGCTTGTTCTAGGTCCCAAGAAACAAAGAGATCTTCTGTTGAATCTGACAATTAATCTTAATGGTTGTACAGTCGTCTCAAATAAAACTGTGAAGGACCTCGGCGTTACTCTGGACCCTGATCTCTCTTTTGAAGAACATATCAAGACCATTTCAAGGACAGCTTTTTTCCATCTACGTAACATTGCAAAAATCAGAAACTTTCTGATGCAGAAAAAATAATCCATGCTTTTGTCACTTCTAGGTTAGACTACTGCAATGCTCTACTTTCCGGCTACCCGGATAAAGCACTAAATAAACTTCAGTTGGTGCTAAATACGGCTGCTAGAATCCTGACTAGAACCAAAAAATTTGATCATATTACTCCAGTGCTAGCCTCTCTACACTGGCTTCCTGTCAAAGCAAGGGCTGATTTCAAGGTTTTACTGCTAACCTACAAAGCATTACATGGGCTTGCTCCTACCTATCTCTCTGATTTGGTCCTGCCGTACATACCTACACGTACGCTATGGTCACAAGACGCAGGCCTCCTAATTGTCCCTAGAATTTCTAAGCAAACAGCTGGAGGCAGGGCTTTCTCCTATAGAGCTCAATTTTTATGGAACGGTCTGCCTACCCATGTCAGAGACGCAAACTCGGTCTCAACCTTTAAGTCTTTACTGAAGACTCATCTCTTCAGGGGGTTGTATGATTGAGTGTAGTCTGGCCCAGGAGTGGGAAGGTGAACGGAAAGGCTCTGGAGCAACGAACTGCCCTTGCTGTCTCTGCCTGGCCGGTTCCCCTCTTTCCACTGGGATTCTCTGCCTCTAACCCTATTACAGGGGCTGAGTCACTGGCTTACTGGGGCTCTCTCATGCCGTCCCTGGAAGAGGTGCGTCACCTGAGTGGGTTGATTCACTGATGTGGTCATCCTGTCTGGGTTGGCGCCCCCCTTGGGTTGTGCCATGGCGGAGATCTTTGTGGGCTATACTCAGTCTTGTCTCAGGATGGTAAGTTGGTGGTTGAAGATAACCCTCTAGTGGTGTGGGGGCTGTGCTTTGGCAAAGTGGGTGGGGTTATATCCTTCCTGTTTGGCCCTGTCCGGGGGTGTCCTCGGATGGGGCCACAGTGTATCCTGACCCCTCCTGTCTCAGCCTCCAGTATTTATGCTGCAGTAGTTTATGTGTCGGGGGCTAGGGTCAGTTTGTTATATCTGGAGTACCTCTCCTGTCCTATTCGGTGTCCTGTGTGAATCTAAGTGTGCGTTCTCTCTTTCTCTCTCTCTCTCTCGGAGGACCTGAGCCCTAGGACCATGCCCCAGGACTACCTGACATGATGACTCCTTGCTGTCCCCAGTCCACCTGACCGTGCTGCTGCTCCAGTTTCAACTGACCTGAGCCCTAGGACCATGCCCCAGGACTACATGACATGATGACTCCTTGCTGTCCCCAGTCCACCTGACCGTGCTGCTGCTCCAGTTTCAACTGTTCTGCCTTATTATTATACGACCATGCTGGTCATTTATGAACATTTGAACATCTTGGCCATGTTCTGTTATAATCTCCACCCGGCACAGCCAGAAGAGGACTGGCCACCCCACATACCCTGGTTCCTCTCTAGGTTTCTTCCTAGGTTTTGGCCTTTCTAGGGAGTTTTTCCTAGCCACCGTGCTTCTACACCTGCATTGCTTGCTGTTTGGGGTTTAAGGCTGGGTTTCTGTACAGCACTTTGAGATATCAGCTGATGTACGAAGGGCTATATAAATAAATTTGATTTGATTTGATTTGATGACTAGCTTAGGACTGATGTCTGATGGCTAAAGATGATGTGGACTAAGTTTCTGTGACAGCCAGTCAGTCTGCGCTGTGCCTGTTGGGGATACTAGGGGTGAAGAACGCTCTCTCTCTGTGATACGTTTCACCGCACTTTATGCTCCTGAGTTACAGTGGGGAGAAGAAGTATTTGATACACTGCCAATTTGCAGGTTTTCCTACTTAGAAAGCATGTAGAGGTCTGTAATTTTTATCAAAGGTACACTTCAACTGTGAGAGACAGAATCTTAAACAAAAATCCAGAAAATCACATTGTATGATTTTTCAGTAATTAATTTGCATTTTATTGCATGACATAAGTATTTGATCACCTACCAACCAGAAAGAATTCCAGCTCTCACAGACCTGTTAGTTTGTCTTCAAGAAGCCCTCCTGTTCTCCACTCATTACCTGTATTAACTGCACCTGTTTGAACTCGTTACCTGTATAAAAGACACCTGTCCACACAATCAATCAAACAGACTCCAACCTCTCCACAATGGCCAAGACCAGAGAGGGTGTAAGGACATCAGGGATAAAATTGTAGACCAGCACAAGGCTGGGATGGGCTACAGGACAATAGGCAAGCAGCTTGGTGAGATGGCAACAACTGTTGGCACAATTATTACAAATGGAAGAAGTTCGGCCTCCCGGGTGGCGCAGTGGTTAAGGGCGCTGTACTGCATCGCCAGCTGTGCCACCAGAGACTCTGGGTTCGCGCCCATTCTCTGTCGTAACCGGCCGCGACCAGGAGGTCCGTGGGGGCGACGCACAATTGGCCTAGCATCATCCGGGTTAGGGAGGGTTTGGCCGGTAGGGAAATCCTTGTCTCATCGCGCACCAGCGACTCCTGTGGCGGGCCGGGCGCAGTGTGCGCTAACCAAGGTTGCCAGGTGCACGGTGTTTCCTCCGACACATAGGTGCGGCTGGCTTCCGGGATGGATGGCGCTGTGTTAAGAAGCAGTGCGGCTTGGTTGGGTTGTGTATCGGAGGACGCATGACTTTCAACCTTCGTCTCTCCCGAGCCCGTACGGGAGTTGAGGCGATGAGACAAGATAGTAGCTACTAAACAATTGGATACCACGAATTTGGGGAGAAAACTGGGAAAACTGGTCCTCTACATGCTTTGTAAGTAGAAAAACCTGCAAAATCGGCAGTGTATCAAATACTTGTTCTCCCCACTGTACATGACTAACGCTCAACACAGACAGTAGCAAAGGCAAGTTATTGGACCGTATGTTGCTTACATTGCCCAAAAACAGCTGTGCATTATAGGTTCAAGGGTAAAGTTGTATAACAAGCTTCCATGTGTAACTAGAAATCATGTGATAGAGCCATTCAAATAATTATCCCCTAACCATTCTCTAACACACACCTGTATGTAAAGGGCCCTATCCCTCAGAAGGTAAGCTGTTAAGGGCACTAGACTCCATCCTATATCTCTGAAGGGCCATAGCTTCAACCATGTGTCTATGTAGGTAACATCTAAAGGTCTGTATCTCTCACAAGGTAATCTGTGAAGGACTCAGCACTCCTCTGATCACAGTACTGAGACAGTGTGAGTTGTGTGGTGTGGAGCTCAGTCAAAGAGTCTGCAGCTGGAATTCATTCCCCTGGTTGCCAGAGTACACACACACACGTACACGTACACGTACACACACACACACACACACTCTCTCACTCTCTCTCTCTCACTAGCACGTGTCAGTAAGACAGATGTCTACACCCTGCCGCCCTGCCCATCCCATAATGCAGTAGTTTGTGTGCTGGGGATGCGGCTGTGCGCTGACGAGGATGGGAAGTGACACAAACCAAACTCGGTGTGTCCTCCAGCCAGCTCCGGTGGCTCCCGGCCTGTCAATCCCAGCTCCGTCAGCAGCACTGGCTCAATGGCAGTGCCTTTGACACATGTCACAAAGTTTTAAATGTCTGCTCTTTTCAGCAGGACGGCTGGGTTGGCGAGGGTGAGGAGGGAGGCAGCCAGGGGAAGGATGACATTTTGTTGTCGGGTGGGGGACTTGTTGTGGCTCCACTCTTCCTGCCTGCGCCAGCTGTCAGGGCCGGTTCCCTCTGAACACAACACAAATAAACCTGGTCATGCTGAAACGTTGCCACTCGTGACCAGCCTCCCCAACGTTACGGGTGCAGGAACACACACACACACACACACACACACACACACAGAGAGAGAGAGATCAAATATAGTGTGAGGCTATCGCTGACCTTTCTGTCATCTGTCTGTCTGTTAGATTGATGAGCAGGACTGAGGCTCCACATGGTCCCGCTCACATCTCCCTGATCTGTTTGGGATAATGTAGAAGACGGTACCTTTTACCGTAATGACTAGAATAGAGAAGCAGGAGGAGACAGTAATGACTGGAGTAGAGAAGCACGAGAAGGAGACAGTAATGACTGGAATAGAGAAGGAGACTGTAATGACTGGAATAGAGAAGCAGGAGGAGACAGTAATGACTGGAATAGAGGAGAAGGAAACGGTAATGACTGGAATAGAGAAGCAGGAGAAGGAGACGGTAATGACTGGAATAGAGAAGCAGGAAAAGGAGATGTAATGACTGGATTAGAGAAGGAGATGGTAATGACTGGAATAGAGAAGGAGACTATAATGACTGGAATAGAGAAGCAGGAGAAGGAGACGGTAATGACTGGAATAGAGAAGCAGGAAAAGGAGACGTAATGACTGGATTAGAGAAGGAGATGGTAATGACTGGAATATAGAAGCAGGAGAAGGAGATGTAATGACTGGAATAGAGAAGGAGATGGTAATGACTGGAATAGAGAAGGAGACTGAAATGACTGGAATAGAGAAGCAGGAGAAGGAGACAGTAATGACTGGAATAGAGAAGCAGACGGTAAAGACTGGAATATAGAAGCAGGAGAAGGAGATGTAATGACTGGAATAGAGAAGGAGATGGTAATGACTGGAATAGAGAAGGAGACTGTAATGACTAGAATAGAGAAGCAGGAGAAGGAGATGTAATGACTGGAATAGAGAAGGAGATGGTAATGACTGGAATAGAGAAGGAGACTGTAATGACTGGAATAGAGAAGCAGGAGAAGGAGACGGTAATGACTGGAATAGAGAAGCAGGAGAAGGAGACGGTAATGACTGGAATAGAGAAGCAGGAGAAGGAGATGTAATGACTGGAATAGAGAAGGAGATGGTAATGACTGGAATAGAGAAGCAGGAAAAGGAGATGTAATGACTGGAATAGAGAAGGAGATGGTAATGACTGGAATAGAGAAGGAGACTGTAATGACTGGAATAGAGAAGCAGGAGAAGGAGACGGTACTGACTGGAATAGAGAAGCAGGAGAAGGAGACGGTAATGACTGGAATAGAGAAGCAGGAGAAGGAGATGTAATGACTGGAATAGAGAAGCAGGAGAAGGAGATGTAATGACTGGAATAGAGAAGGAGATGGTAATGACTGGAAAAGAGAAGCAGGAGAAGGAGATGTAATGACTGGAATAGAGAAGAAGGAAAATGAGGCTCATTCTGTTGAACAACCCAGGGTATGAAGCTATGTCATCTTGTAACTGTACATCAAACATAGTGATCATAAACGTTGACACTGTATATCACATGAGGTTTATGATATGAAATGTGAAGTACACATTTGGACTCATGGATGTTTGGCTTGCTTGTATGACATAGTGGTATTTATTATAAACCTCAACGGCTCATCTTTCAAAATACATATAGTTCTCTAAATTGACAGCATTTCCCTCACTCAGACAACAAACCTATTGCAGAAGTTGCCCAATTAGCAGGAGATGGGGGCAACTTGTTGTTGCGTCATCCCACACAGCATTGTGAATCTGTGACGTCAAGTGTAGCATGTTACTGTACAGCCACTACATTCCAATTAAGCTGTTCATCAGGGCACAGGTTGGTGGCACCTTAATTGGGGAGGACAGGCTTGTGGTAATGACTGGAGTGGAGTAAGTGGACTGGTATCAAACACATCAAACACATGGTTTTCATCACCTATAACAGCATTGGTTTATTTCCAAATGGCAGATGATAAGATTACATTCAGTACATTCAGTATGTGGGAATATTTCCTAACTTCTATAACACAGTATGTTAAAAGCATGCCTTCTGAATCCTTCACAACCCAATTTAGGTCATATTCAGTAACCTAAATCACAATGAATTTACAATCTCGTTCCATACTAATATGATATTAACATTTCATGATTCATCTGCTTAAATTCTGGTAATTTCCCCCCAAATCCTGGTTGGAAGATTACAGGAATCACCAGAGAATAAGCAGAACAGCAGTATAGACCTACTGATAAAGATCATTTGTAAGTAGGCCTATAAAAAATGTAAGTTGACATAAAGATTATG
>NC_056444.1:27759586-27797086 GCF_018296145.1 Oncorhynchus tshawytscha
AACGAAAAACTCTAGGGGGCTCAATATGATTGGACGATAACCCGTTTCCAGTTTCCCTGGCACCAATCACAGGTACGTGTCTGATTCTCCCACAGTGCTTTACACAGAGACATGTGGGCAGGCCAGAGGAGGCAGATGATAGACAGAGTGATGAGAAAACAAAGAGATGTCTGAGAGTCTGATTTCCTGGACAATGGAGGCAGCAGGGTGTGTGTGTTCAGTATAACTTGAGAGACAGAGAGAGAGCGAGACAAAATGAGAATGTGACAGAGAATGAGAGACAGCGATAGGTGGAAGCCTAGCAGTTAGAGAGACAAGCCAGCAACTGGAGGATTGCCAGTTCGAATCCCAGGTTTGACAGGAATAATCTAGCGGGAAGTAAACTGGCAACCAGAGGGTTGCTGGTATCAAATCCTAGATGCTATTGCCTGCCATTGTGCCCTTGACCAAGGCACTCCCCCGCATAACAACAGCTCCTGACGCCCAGTGTGGCAGCCCTCACACCTCTCCAGAAAACCCTTAATGTGTATGTCCTGTATATGTTTGTCTTTCAGAGGGGTTAAAGGCTGAAGTAAAATTGATGTTGGAAGTTGTGTGTAATTGACTAACAAAGTGATCTTAACCTTAAAGTAAAGCCTTACTCCTTATGAAACCTCCTTTTTATTTGATTTTATTTGACCTTTATTTAACCAGGTAGGCTAGTTGAGAACAAGTTCTCATTTACAACTGCGACCTGGCCAAGATAAAGCAAAGAGGTGCGACACAAACAACAACACAGAGTTGCACATGGAATAAACAAAACATAGACAATAATACAGTAGAACAAAAGAAAACAAAAAGTATATATACAGTGAGTGCAAATGAGGTAAGATAAGGGAGTTAAGGCAATAAATAGGCCATGGTGGCGAAGTAATTACAATATAGCAATTAAACACTGGAATGGAAGATGTTCAGAAGATGAATGTGCAAGTAAAGATACAAGGGTGCAAAAAAGCAAGATAAATAAATAAATACAGTATGGGGATGAGGTAGGTAGATAGATGGGCTGTTTACAGATGGGCTATGTACAGGTGCAGTGATCTGTGAGCTGTTCTAACAGCTGGTGCTTAAAGCTAGTGAGGGAGATATGATTCTCCAGCTTCAGAGATTTTTGCAGTTCATTCCAGTCATTGGCAGCAGAGAACTGGAAGGAAAGGAATTGGCTTTGGGGGTGACCAGTGAGATATACCTGCTGGAGCACGTGCTACGAGTGGGTGCTGCTATGGTGACCAGTGAGCTGAGATAAGGCGGGGCTTTACCTAGCAGAGACTTGTAGATAACCTGTAGCCAGTGGGTTTGGCGACAAGTATGAAGCGAGGGCCAACCAACGGGAGCATACAGGTCGCAATGGTGGGTAGTGAATGGGGCTTTGGTGACAAAACGGATGGCAAGGTGATAGACTGCATCCAATTTGTTGAGGCTATTTTATAGATGACATCACCGAAGTCGAGGATCGGTAGGATGGTCAGTTTTACGAGGGTATGTTTGGCAGCAATGAGTGAAGGATGTTTTGTTGCGATATAGGAAGCCAATTCTAGATACAATTTTGGATTGGAGATGCTTAATGTGTGTCTGGAAGGAGAGTTTACAGTCTAACCAGACACCTAGGTATTTGTAGTTGTCCACGTATTCTAAGTCAGAGCTGTCCAGAGTAGTGATGAAGGACGGGCGAGCAGGTGCGGGCAGTGATCGGTTGAATAGCATGCATTTAGTTTTACATGCGTTTAAGAGCAGTTGGAGGCCACGGAAGGAGTAACATCAAGAGGCAGCAAGAGCAACATCATTGATGTATACAGAGAAGAGAGTCGGCCCGAGGCTTGAACCCTGTGGCACCCCCATAGAGACTGCCAGAGGTCCGGACAACAGGCCCTCCGATTTTACACACTGAACTCTATCAGAGAAGTAGTTGGTAAACCAGGCGAGGCAATCATTTGCGAAACCAAGGCTGTCAAGTCTGCCAATAAGAATGTGGTGATTGACAGAGTCGAAAGCCTTGGCCAGGACGATGAATACGGCTGCACAGTAATGTCTCTTATCGATGGCGGTTATGATGTCGTTAAGGACCTTGAGCGTGGCTGAGGTACACCCATGACCAGCTCTGAAACCAGATTGCATAGCGGAGAAGGTGTGGTGGGATTCGAAATGGTCGGTAATCTATTTGTTAACTTGGCTTTCAAAGACCTTAGAGATGCAGGGTAGAATAGATATAGGTCTGTAGCAGTTTGGGTCTAGAGTGTCTCCCCCTTTGAAGAGGGGGATGACCGCAGCAGCTTTCCAATCCATGGGAATCTCAGATGATACGAAAGAGAGGTTGAACAGGCTAGTAATAGGGGTTGCAACAATTTCAGCAGATCATTTTAGAAAGAGAGGGTCCAGATTGTCTAGCCCTGCTGATTTGAAGGGGTCCAGATTTTGCAGCTCTTTCAGAACATCAGCTATTTGGATTTGGGTAAAGGAGAAATGGTGGGGGCTTTGGCGGGTTGCTGTGCAGGGTGCCGGGTAGTTGACCGGGGTAGGGGTAGCCAAGTGGAAAGCATGGCCAGTCGTAGAGAAATGCTTATTGAAATTCTCAATTATAGTGGATTTATCGGTGGTGACAGTGTTTTCTAGCCTCAGAGCAGTGGGCAGCTGGGAGGAGGTGCTCTTATTCTCCATGGACTTTACAGTGTCCCAGAACGTTTTTGAGTTAGTTCTACAGGATGCAAATTTCTGTTTGAAAAAGCTAGCCTTAACTGCTTGTGTATATTTGTTCCTAACTTCACTGAAAAGTTGCATATCACAGGGGATATTCGATGCTAATGCAGAACGCCACAGGATGTTTTTGTGCTGGTCAAGGGCAGACAGGTCTGGAGTGAACCAAGGACTATATCTATTCCTAGTTCTACAATTTTTGAATGGGGCATGCTTATTTAAGATGGTGAGGAAGGCACTTTTAAAGAATAGCCAGGCATCATCTACTGACGGGATGAGGTCAATGTCATTCCAGGATACCCCGGCCAGATCGATAAGAAAGGCCTGCTCGCAGAAGTGTTTTAGGGAGCGTTTGACAGTGATGAGGGGTGGTCGTTTGGTCGCAGACCCATTACGGATGCAGACAATGAGGCAGTGATCGCTGAGATCTTGATTGAAAACAGCAGAGGTGTATTTGGAGGGCAAGTTAGTTAGGATGACATCTATGAGTGTGCCCGTGTTTACGGATTTGGAGTTGTACCTGGTAGATTCATTGATAATTTGTGTGAGATTGAGGGCATCGAGCTTGGATTGTAGGATGGCCGGGGTGTTAAGCATGTACCAGTTTAGGTCACCTAGTAGCACGAGCTCAGAAGATAGACGGGGGTCAATTAATTCACATATGGTATTGAGGGCACAGCTGAGGGCAGAGGGAGGTCTATAGCAAGTGGCAACAGTGAGAGACTTGTTTCAGACAGACTGTCTGGAATTTTTAGAAGTAGAAGCTCGAATTGTTTGGGGACAGACTTGGATAGTAATGCAGAACTCTGCAGGCTATCTTTGCAGTAGATTGCAACACCGCCCCCTTTGGCAGTTCTATCTTGTCGGAAAATATTATAGTTAGCGATGGAGATTTCAGTTTTTGTTGTGGTTTTTCTAAGCCAGGAATCAGACACGGCTAAGACATCTGGGTTGGCAGAGTGTGGTAAAGCAGTGAGTAAAACAAACTTAGGGTGTAGGCTTCTAAGGTGTAGGCTTAGGGTGTAGGCTTTTACGGCTTTTACGGCTTTTACCAAGGCTTTTACGGTTACAGAAGTCAACAAATGGGAGCACCTGGGGAGTGGGAGTGGAGCTAGGCACTGCAGGACCTGGATTAACCTCTACATCACCAGAGGAACAGAGGAGAAGTAGAATAAGGGTACGGATAAATACTATATGAACTGGCCGTCTAGCACGTTCGGAACAGAGAGTAAAAGGAGCAGGTTTCTGGGCACGATAGCATAGATACAAGGCATAGTGTACAGACAAAGGTAAGGTAGGATGTGAATACATTGGAGGTAAACCTAGGCATTGAGTAATGATGAGAGAGATATGGTCTCTAGAGACGTTTAAACCAGGTGATGTCATCGCATATGTAGGAGGTGGGACAACATGGTTGGTTAAGGCATATTGAGCAGGGCTAGAGGCTCTACAGTGAAATAAGACAGTAATCACTAACTAGGACAGTAATGGACGAGGCATATTGTTACTAGAGAGAGGAATGCGTAGCCAAGTGAACATATGGTTCCAGTGAGTGGTTGGGCTGACTGGGGACACAGCGATTCAGACAATTAGCAGGCCGATGCTAACACGCTAACAGTTAGTAGGCCGGGGCTAAACAAGCAAGCAGTTAGCAGACCGGGGTTGGCAAGCTAGCAGTTAGCAGACCGGGTTTGCAAGCAAGCAGTTAGCAGGGGCTAGCAAGTTAGCCTTTGTCGCGATGGGGGTAAGTCTGTTTTTGCCTCTTCGTGCGGTGACTTCGATAGACCAGTCGTGGAACTAGTAGGGTTCCAAGTAGCTCTAGGTAGCTAGCAGGCTTAGCAGGTTAGCAGAATGGGCCTTCAGCGGGCGACGTGCCTGAGGGGCCTGTTGGAATCCTCGGGCAGATTATGTCGGTATTCCAGTCGTAGAGCATCGGCGGGGTACTGGCAGTAGAACCGGCAGTAGAAGGGGCCGGATATTGTAGCCCAGGTGTGGGCTTCGGTGGTAGCACAGGAGCCCTGGCCAGGCTAGTTTCAGGCTAATTGGTGCTTGCGAAGATCCAGATGAAAATGTTCAGTTTGCGGTAGGAATCCGGGGATATGGAGAGAAATAGGTCCGTTATGCTCTGGTTTGAGTCAAGTTGTTCGAACTGGCGGGAGCTTTCCGAGTTAAAGGTTAGCTGATGACCGCTAGCAATGGTTTGCTAACTGATAGCTGGTGAGTAGTTAGCTAGTTAGCTGGCTAGCTTCAATTGAGGAATTCCAGATCCGAAGTAAATAGAAATACTTTAGAAAAAAGCAGATCCACTCCACATTGGGTGAGGCGGGTTGCAGGAGCGTATTTAGAAGTTGAGGTTTAGGAAAATATTTTTATTTTATTTATTTATTTGAATTTTACCCCCCTTTTCGTGGTATCCAATTGTTAGTAGCTACTATCTTGTCTCATCGCTGCAACTCCCGCACGGGCTCAGGAGAGACGAAGGTTGAAAGTCATGCGTCCTCCGATACACAACCCAACCAAGCCGCACTGCTTCTTAACACAGCGTGCATCCAACCCGGAAGCCAGCCGCACCAATGTGTCGGAGGAAACACCATGCACCTGGCAACCTTGGTTAGCGTACACTGCGCCCGGCCCGCCACAGGAGTCGCTGGTGCGCGATGAGACAAGGATATCCCTACCGGCCAAACCCTCCCTAACCCGGACGACGCTATGCCAATTGTAGCGTCATCCCGGTCGCGGCCGGTTACGACAGAGCCTGGGCGTGAACCCAGAGTCTCTGATGGCACAGCTGGCGCTGCAGTACGGCGCCCTTAACCACTGCGCCAGGAAAATATTTTAAAGAGATGCGAAGAAAAAGATCAAAAGACAAAACTATGTAATAACACATATGGAATCATGTAGTAACCAAAAAAGGATAAAAACAAATCAAAATATTTTTCATATTTGAGATGATTCAAAGTAGCCACCCTTTGCGTTGATGACAGCTTTGCACACTCTTGGCATTCTCTCAACCAGCTTCATGAGGTAGTCACCTGGAATGCATTTCAATTAACAGGTGTGCCTTGTTAAAAGTTCATTTGTGGAATTTCTGTCCTTCTTAATGCATTTGAGCCAATCAGTTGTGTTGTGACAAGGTAGGGGTGGTATACAGAAGATAGCCTTGTTTGGTAAAAGACCAAGTCCATATTATGGCAAGAACAGCTCAAATAATCAAAGAGAAATGACAGTCCATCATTACTTTAAGACATGAACGTCAGTCAATACAGAACATTTCAAGAACTTTAAAAGTTTATTCAAGGCACACTTAACCAGCATGCCTACCACAGCATTCTGCAGCAATATGCCATCCCATCTGGTTTGCGCTTAGTGGGACTATCATTTGTTTTCAACAGGACAATGACCCAAAACACACCTCCAGGCTATGTAAGGGTGATGGAGTGCTGCATCAGATGACCTGACCTCCACAGTCACCCAACATCAACCCAATTGAGATGGTTTGGGATCTGTTGGACCGCAGAGTGAAGGAAAAGCAGCCAGCAAGTGCTCAACATATGTGGGAACTCCTTCAGGACTGTTAGAAATGCATTCCAGGTGACTACCTCCTGAACCTGGTTGAGAGAATGCCAAGAGTGTGCAAAGCTGTCATCAAGGCAAAGGGTGGCTACTTTGAAAAATCTCAAATATGAAATATATTTTGATTTGTTTTTTGGTAACTACATGATTCCATATGTGTTATTTCATAGTTTTGATGTTTTAACTATTATTCTGACTGACAGACAGACAGACAGACAGACAGACAGACAGACAGACAGACAGACAGCGAGCAGCCTTTAAAGTGACAGATTAGAACAGTGCTGTGGAAAGCTAATGTTAATGTTTCCATCATGGATCCTCTGGCAGACGAACAGTCAGGCCGTTGTTCTACACAGTAGGTTAGTCACAACCTGCACCTTGTTGTGCTTCTTAAAGTGAAGTATTGTATCTCTATTATTCTTAAAGGGAAGTACAGTATCTGTATTCTTCTTAAAAGAGGACTAAAGTATCTACATCTTTAAAGGGGAATAAAGTGAATCAAGTAGTACACAACCAACAACTGCATACACAGAAATCACTCTGACACAAAACATATAACAAACCTTGAAATGAAGTTACAACCGCGGCACATAGGAAGGAGAGGTTTAGGAAGTCAGTTAGGGGATTGAAGAATCCCTGCAGCCAAAGCGAGTGAGACCTACTGCTTAACAAAGACCTCTAGGAAAAACAACAAATTAATCAACAGAGAGAGACAGAGAGAGAGCTGGAGTGTGTTTAATGATTACTCCCTGCATACAATCAGCTCCGCTCTTTTCAAGGGCCATCAATACGTCAAGGAAAGACGTATCTGTAGCTCTTAACATCAAGGTTATCTATTGTCCAAGAGGCACCTCTCTCCTCTCCCCTCTATTTTCCTCTCTACCTCTCCTCTTCTCCTCTCCTACCCTTCTATCTTTCTCTCCCCTTTCTCTCTCACGCCATCCCTCCAGCCAACCATCCAACATTTTCATCAGCGCCACAATCCATCAGACATAATAATACTGTTGAGAAAAAATAAATGAACAACGCAATTCAACTCTCCATATTATCTCAAATGACTGAAATAATATGGAAGGGAGAAGACAAAGGGTCTGGAGGCAGGCATTCATAACGCTGTGTAAGAGAGTGAGTTATGGGGTTTGGGCACGGCCTCGTACGACCTATTATAGTGGACACTATCCATCTCCCGCTGTCTGTTTATCAGGCCAGCACAACATCATGTGATGGAGTCACTACTATGACAGACTGTATGGAGGTTTATGAGGATATTTGCCCCTGTGTCTCACAAACACTAATTACGGGTTGTATGAATCAAGCATCTCAGAGTCATGTCGTTCTGCCCCTGAACAGGCAGTTAACCCACTGTTCCTAGGCCGTCATTGAAAATAAGAATTTGTTCTTAACTGACTTGCCTGGTTAAATAAAGGTTAAAAATAAATAAATAAAACAATTTAAAAAAATAAGATTATATGCACAAGGGTAACCTGACCCTAGACCAATAGTCCTTCTCTGAGCCACTTGCGTATACTCATCACCAAATGTATTTAAAACATTTTTAATGAACCTTTATTTAACTAGGCAAGTCAGTTAAGAACATAATTCTTATTTACAACAATGGCCTAGGAACAGTGGGTTAACTGCCTTGTTCAGGGCAGAACAACAGATTTGTACCTTTTCAGCTCTAACCACTAGGCTACCTGCCGCCCCCAAATGGACAGCTAGCCACATGGTGGTGACTGGTTAACACATACATCTACTTTATTGATGAGGAAATGGAATGTAACATCAAAATCAAAACAAAACCAATCAAACTTTATTTGTCACATGCGCCGAGGTCGAGGTAATTTGTACATGTAGGTAGGGGTAAAGTGACTATGCAAAGATAATAAACAGTGAGTAGCAGCAGTGTACAAAACACATGACCAAACATAATCAGTGTACGTTGGTGGTAGATCTCCAATCATGTGTATGTCCACATATATATAGTGACAACAGCTGCTAGATATGCATGCATAAACCATTTTAAAAGAAGAACATTAAACAGTAGCATCTAGAAAATAGGCATACTAGGAAAAAGGGTAGAAAGGAAGAGAAGAGTAAAGGCCATATTTACTAGGTGATTAGTATGTGTACTTTACTACCTGTAAAGCAATACTCTGCATGTCTGGAACTCTGCGGATAGAGGTATTTTAAAATGAAAAGCTTAGCCAACAAGTAAGGCTAAATATCCACAAAACAGCTAGAGAGAGAGAATTTATTAAACCTCGACCCTGGATTATGTCTGTTTTTAAATCAAACGAGAGAAGTATGTCTGTGCATGTATGCATGGCTGTGTGCGTAAGTGTAGTGGGTCACAGATCAACTGGCTAGATCCCATGTGCTAGTCTAGTGTTGTCTAGTGTTGTTTGGATTGAGCCCTAAGCAAACCACAAACTGCTTACAGCTCCTGATACAAACACATGTTGGATCCCAGGCATAGTCTGGGTAAGACTACAGATCTACTTATGATCAGACCTCTCCGCGATCAGACCTCTCCATGATCAGACCTCTACAGGATCAGACCTCTACAGGATCAGACCTCTCCGCGATCAGACCTCTCCGCGATCAGACCTCTCCGCAATCAGACCTCTCCGCAATCAGACCTCTCCGCGATCAGACCTCTCCACGATCAGACCTCTCCAGAGACCTCAGACCTCTCCATGATCAGACCTCTCCAGGATCAGACCTCTCAGGATCAGACCTCTACAGGATCAGACCTCTCCATGATCAGACCTCTCCAGGATCAGACCTCTCCATGATCAGACAGACCTCTACAGGATCAGACCTCTACAGGATCAGACCTCTACAGGATCAGACCTCTACAGGATCAGACCTCTACAGGATCAGACCTCTACAGGATCAGACCTCTACAGGATCAGACCTCTACGGATCAGACCTCTCCGCGATCAGACCTCTCCGCAATCAGACCTCTCCGCGATCAGACCTCTCCGCGATCAGACCTCTCCACGATCAGACCTCTCCACGATCAGACCTCTCCATGATCAGACCTCTCCATGATCAGACCTCTCCATGATCAGACCTCTCCGCGATCAGACTTCTCCATGATCAGACCTCTACAGGATCAGACCTCTCCGCGATCAGACCTCTCCGCAATCAGACCTCTCCGCGATCAGACCTCTCCGACCTCTCCGCAATCAGACCTCTCCGCAATCAGACCTCTCCGCAACCTCAGACCCTCTCCGCAACCTCAGACAGACTCTCCACGATCAGACCTCTCCATGATCAGACCTCTCCACGATCAGACCTCTCCATGATCAGATCAGACCTCTCCATGATCAGACCTCTCCACGATCAGACCTCTCCACGATCAGACCTCTCCACGATCAGACCTCTCCATGATCAGACCTCTCCATAATCAGACCTCTCCATGATCAGACCTCTCCATGATCAGACCTCTCGTATTAATAGAGAATATTATATACGCTGAAGGGTCACTGGTTGAAATGGAATAAACCTTTAAACCATTCTCATAAATATAGATTTTACCTACCAATATACAAGACATAGAAAAGTAATAAAGAATATAACTAACCCCATAGAGGTGCATATATTACTAGTATACATTTCATTTGGTACTCAACCCTGCCTATTAGTCCAGTGCAGATGTTTTTATCTCAATATTAAATCCTTTCTGAGCAACAATTAAGTACCTTACTGGGATTGTTTTACATCAAAATGGTAAAAAGAAAAGAAAGCTTATTAGCAAAGAATTTTGGGACTGTCTGGGGAGGGGAAAACTGAAAACTAGCTGTTATTGGCTGAGAGGTTTGGAACTGTCTTTCATAACTCATTTACCACATGGTGATGTCACCAGGCAGGCCAAAACTCCATCCCACCAAAACAGGCTGAAATTTCAGGTGGTCTTTTCAAAAAGCTCAACACTAAAAGGCCATCATCATTTTCACAGCTTCACAGTATTATTCCAACCTCATATAGGGGAAATGTATACAAAACAAAGGTACAACATGTTTTTGGCTGCACTGGTCCTTTAACAGTGACGGTGGGATCCATCTCTCAGCAGGCCTCAGAGGGAAAGCCCAGCATATACCTTAACTTACACAGTTAACCTGACATTTGTCCTCTTCCAATAACAAATATTTAGTCCATTAAACATAAACACCTGTCATCATGATGCTTCCCCATTCCTTTCCCTCCTCCTCCTCTTTATCCCTGTTTATTGCAGCAGCTGCGTGTTCTCAACTTCAGTGTATTGATTAAACTTTTAAAAGGCTGCCATTTAACCCAGGGAAGGACATCAGGAAGATGAATTTGCGTCAATGTTCATCTGTTTGCTTTTCAATAGCCATTAATACTCTTCACATCCACACGGCCTGTCAGGGAAAAGCACCCTAGTTTTTATCAAGGCAGAGGCTAGGGAGCAGGCTGGGAGGAAGGGAGGGAAGACAGAGGGGGGAGTGAGAGAGGGAGAAGGAGTGAGAGAGGGAGAAGGAGCGAGAGAGGGAGAAGGAGTGAGAGAGGGATTGAGTGAGGGGGAAAGGCAGGGCAAACTGCATACAAAACAGACCTAGAGGAAATGCTTGAGTTCTGCAAGGCCTACAGTATACCATGAACCTACAGTACACCATGAACCTACAGTACAGTACACAATGAACCTACAGTACACCATGAACCTACAGGACAGTACACAATGAACCTACAGTACACCACCAGTCTACAGTAAACCATGAGGCTACAGTACACCATGAACCTACAGTACACCATGAACCTACAGTACACCATGAACCTACAGTACACCATGAACCTACAGTACAGTACACCATGAACCTACAGTACAGTACACCATGAACCTACAGTACAGTACACCATGAACCTACAGGACAGTACACAATGAACCTACAGTACACCATGAACCTACAGTACACCATGAACCTACAGGACAGTACACAATGAACCTACAGTACACCACCAGTCTACAGTACACCATGAACCTACAGTCCACCATTAACCTACAGTACACCTTGAACCTACAGTACACCATGAACCTACAGGACAGTACACAATGAACCTACAGTACACCACCAGTCTACAGTACACCATGAACCTACAGTACACCATGAACCTACAGTACACCATGAACCTACAGTACACCATGAGCCTACAGTACACCATGAACCTACAGTACACCATGAACCTACAGTACACCATGAACCTACAGTACACCATGAACCTACAGTACACCATGAACCTACAGTACACCATGAGCCTACAGAACACCATGAACCTAGAGTACACCATGAAACTACAGGACAGTACACAATGAACCTACAGTACACCACCAGTCTACAGTAAACCATGAGGCTACAGTACACCATGAACCTACAGTACACCATGAACCTACAGTACAGTACACCATGAACCTACAGTACACCATGAACCTACAGGACAGTACACCATGAACCTACAGGACAGTACACAATGAACCTACAGGACAGTACACAATGAACCTACAGTACACCACCAGTCTACAGTAAACCATGAGGCTACAGTACACAATGAACCTACAGTACACCATGAACCTACAGGACAGTACACCATGAACCTACAGGACAGTACACAATGAACCTACAGTACACCACCAGTCTACAGTAAACCATGAGGCTACAGTACACCATGAACCTACAGTACACCATGAACCTACAGTACACCATGAACCTACAGTACACCATGAACCTACAGGACAGTACACAATGACCCTACAGTACACCATGAACCTACAGTACACCATGAACCTACAGTATAGTATACCATGACCCTACAGTACACCATGACCCTACAGTACACCATGAACCTACAGTACAGTACACCATGAACCTACAGTACACCGTGAACCTACAGTACACCATGAACCTACAGTACACCATGAACCTACAGTACAGTACACCATGACCCTACAGTACACCATGAACCTACAGTACACCATGAACCTACAGTACAGTACACCATGGACATACAGTACAGTACACCATGGACATACAGTACACCATGAATCTACAGTACACCATGAACCTACAGAACACCATGAACCTACAGAACACAATGAACCTACAGGACAGTACACCATGAACCTACAGTACACCATGAACCTACAGAACACAATGAACCTACAGGACAGTACACCATGAACCTACAGTACAGTACACCATGAACCTACAGTACACCACGAGTCTACAGTACACCCTGAGTCCACAGTACACCATGAACCTACAGAACACCATGAACCTACAGTACACCATGAACCTACAGTACACAATGAACCTACAGTACACCATGAACCTACAGTATAGTACACCATGAACCTACAGTACACCATTAACCTACAGTACAGTACACCATGAACCTACAGAACACTGCGCACCTACAGTACACCATGAACCTACAGTACAGTACAACATGAACCTACAGTACACCATGAACCTACAGTACACCATGAACCTACAGTACACCATGAACCTACAGAACACCATGAGCCTACAGTACACCATGAGCCTACAGTACACCATGAGCCTACAGTACACCATGAACCTACAGTACACCATGAACCTACAGTACAGTACACCATGAACCTACAGTATAGTACACCATGAACCTACAGTACAGAACCTACAGTACACCATGAACCTACAGTACACCATGAACCTACAGTACAGTACACCATGAACCTACAGTACACCATGAGTCTACAGTACACCATGAACCTACAGTACACCATGAACCTACAGTACACCATGAATCTACAGTACACCATGAACCTAAGGTACACAGTGAACCTACAGTTCCCCATGAGCCTACAGTACACCATGAACCTACAGTACACCATGAACCTACAGTACACCATGAACCTACAGTACACCATGAGCCTACAGAACACCATGAGCCTACAGTACACCATGAACCTACAGAACACCATGAACCTACAGTACACCATGAACCTACAGTACACCATGAACCTACAGAACATCATGAGCCTACAGTATACCATGAACCTACAGAACACCATGAACCTACAGTACACCATGAACCTACAGTACACCATGAACCTACAGTACACCATGAGCCTACAGTACACCATGAACCTACAGAACACCATGAGCCTACAGTACACCATGAGCCTACAGTACACCATGAGCCTACAGAACACCATGAGCCTACAGTACACCATGAACCTACAGTACACCATGAGCCTACAGTACACCATGAGCCTACAGAACACCATGAGCCTACAGTACACTATGAGCCTACAGTACACCATGAGCCTAAGGTACACAGTGAACCTACAGTACACCATGAACCTACAGTACACCATGAACCTACAGTACACCATGAACCTACAGTACAGTACACCATGAACCTACAGTACAGTGACACCTACAGAACACCATGACAGTACAGTACACCATGAACCTACAGTACAGTACACCATGAGCCTACAGTACACCATGAGCCTACAGTACAGTAAACCATGAACCTACAGTACACCATGAACCTACAGTACACCATTAACCTAAGGTACACAGTGAACCTACAGTACACCATGAGCCTACAGTACACCATGAACCTACAGTACACCATGAACCTACAGTACACCATGAACCTAAGGTACACAGTGAACCTACAGTACACCATGAGCCTACAGTACACCATGAACCTACAGTACACCATGAACCTAAGGTACACAGTGAACCTACAGTACACCATGAGCCTACAGTACACCATGAACCTACAGTACACCATGAACCTAAGGTACACAGTGAACCTACAGTACACCATGAGCCTACAGTACACCATGAACCTACAGTACACCATGAACCTACAGTACACCATGAGCCTACAGTACACCATGAACCTACAGTACACCACCATGAACCTACAGTACACCATGAGCCTACAGTACACCATGAGCCTACAGTACAGTAAACCATGAGCCTACAGTACACCATGAACCTACAGTACACCATGAGCCTACAGTACACCATGAACCTACAGTACACCATGAGCCTACAGTACACCATGAACCTACAGTACACCATGAACCTACAGTACACCATGAGCCTACAGAACACCATGAACCTACAGTACACCATGAGCCTACAGTACACCATGAGCCTACAGTACACCATGAACCTACAGAACACCATGAACCTACAGTACACCATGAGCCTACAGTACAGTAAACCATGAACCTACAGGACAGTACACAATGAACCTACAGTACACCATGAACCTACAGTACACCATGAACCTACAGGACACCATGAACCTACAGTACACCACCAGCCTACAGTACACCATGAACCTACAGTACACCATGAACCTACAGTACACCATGAACCTACAGTACACCATGAACCTACAGGACAGTACACAATGAACCTACAGTACACCACCAGCCTACAGTACACCATGAACCTACAGTACACCATGAACCTACAGTACACCATGAACCTACAGTACACCATGAACCTACAGTACACCATGAACCTACAGTACACCATGAGCCTACAGTACACCATGAACCTACAGTACACCATGAGCCTACAGTACACCAGTGAACCTACAGTACACCATGAGCCTACAGTACACCATGAACCTACAGTACACCATGAACCTACAGTACACCATGAGCCTACAGAACACCATGAACCTACAGTACACCATGAGCCTACAGTACACCATGAGCCTACAGTACACCATGAGCCTACAGTACACCATGAACCTACAGTACACCATGAGCCTACAGTACACCATGAACCTACAGTACACCATGAGCCTACAGAACACCATGAACCTACAGTACACCATGAGCCTACAGTACACCATGAGCCTACAGTACACCATGAACCTACAGAACACCACAGAACCTAGCCTAGTACACCATGAGCCTACAGTACACCATGAGCCTACAGTACACCATGAGCCTACAGTACACCATGAACCTACAGAACACCATGAACCTACAGTACACCATGAGCCTACAGTACACCATGAGCCTAAGGTACACAGTGAATAAGTGAACATGTAAGACTATGTAGATACAATGCCTTCAGAAGTATTACAATTGATTAATTTGTCAATGATCAATGATGTGCACAAAATATTCTAACATCAAAGTGGAAGAAAAATTCAAACATTTGTAAAAACATGAATGAAAAATAAAACACTAATATATCTTGATTAGAGTCAATATGTGCTAGAATCACCTTTGGCAGTGATTACATCTGTGAGTCTTTCTGGGTAAGTCTCTGAGAGCTTTCCACACCTGGAATGTGCAATATTTGCCCATTATTCTTTTCAAAATTCTTCAATCTCTGATAAATTAGTATTTGATTATTGCTAGACAACCATTTTCAGGTCTTGCCGTAAATTGTCAAGCAGATTTAAGTAAAAACTGTAACTCAGCCACTCAGGAACATTCTCTGTCTTCTTGGTAAGCAACTCCAGTATAAATCTTCCAGTGTCGGGGTGGAAAGTAGACTGAACTAGGTTTTCCTCTAGGATTTTGCCTGTGCTTAGCTCCATTCCTTTTCTTTTTATCCTGAGAAATCCTCCAGTCCTTAACGATTACAAGCATACCGATAACATGATACAGCCACCACTATGCTTGAAAATATGGTTATAATGGATTGACCCCAAACATAACACTGTCAATGTGCCTTTGAGCAAGGCACTTAACCCCTAATTGCTCCCGTAAGTCGCTCTGGATAAGAGTTTCTGATAAATGACAACAATTTCAATGTAATGTCTATCCTTGAAAGCACATGAAAACAGTAATGAGAGTCCTAATGTCCACTAATGTTCCCATGGTAACATGCCGACTACTAATCACCAGACGCAACGCGGCTAGGGTGGTGCTGTGTTTGACAGTGATTGATAGTTTTCCTCAGTACATTTCTAATTAAAAGAAAAAATAACTAGATATGGTGGATCAAACTTCCCTAACAACTGCAATTAGTGATTTGTCTGCTTTCGCTAATCGACCCGTTAATAAGAACGGTCGGTTGGTCGGCAAGTCACTCACTTTAAGTTTAGAACAGGATTCAATAACAAAAGATGTGTATATTAATCACCAGAGAGTAATCACTTTTGACATTGGAGGAAGGGATGATTAAATCAATGTATCTGAATACATGAAATAATAATTACCATGCAAAACAGCATGAAAGAGAGTGTGTAATGAACCTCATTGTCAGGTGAAACATACTCTTCCAACAGGAGAGGGTAGTACATGCTACACAACCATGTTGGAAAGAACAACATGGGCAATATCCTCAAAACTGCTGTATATGGGTTATTTCTTCTTCATTTAGTGTTAAAGTTAGGGGTACAGTTATGTGATGTTCAAGGTGAGTTGTAGTAGTTAATAGCATTTGTGATTAGAACCCACTGTGTTTCTGTCCTTTCTAGCATGACCAAATAAAGACAACTAAGAGGCTTCCAGCAGGAAGTAAAAACGGTATTACTGAAGTTAACAAATGTACTGTTACCAACTAATGTGATTTTATTTTAATAGTGAAACAAGTGCAGTTACTACATGTCATGTTTATTCTAAAGTAAACAATGAGGACAACTGTATTATGGACTTCATGCATCAACGGGCAAAACGGCACGTACCACACTAGCTGTCATTCAGCATTTCCCTCAAATCAAAGATGGCCATCAAACATGGCCAGAAGAGCAAACGCCACAGGAGCTGTTCACAAAAGGGTGACCAATTGTCACATAGAGAAAAAATGCGACGTGAAAATGTGATAATGACTACTAAAATTGACAAAATATTGTGTTAAAAATAAAAAATTGTTACCATTACTACTTTATACTGAGACCAAAAAACAAAAAATACTACTTGGGTCATTCAAAAAAAAAGAAAAAATACTAGTTGTTGAAATCAACAAACACTTTGTATGAACATCATACCTGATCAGTGAACCACATTTCAAAGACTTCTGTCTGACTTCTCCCTCTCAGATCCCTGCCTGTCAGCCAGCTCACTTCATCCTACAACCACATCTCTCTCTCTGCTGGTCAGACATCAATTGCCAGCTGCTGCCCTGAAACCGCCTGGCCACCTCCACGGTGACATATATCAATAGTAATCTGACGTGTGGCTGGTGCTGGAAACGGTCCCCCAAGGACACATTGAGCCCTGGACCGCCGACTGGCAGCACCTGCCTCACCGGTGGGGACATAAGGGTCCACGCATCAGTTAGCTCCTTCATCCTCTTCTCTGGCCCTCCAGACACCCAACACAACACTTATTAATCCACTTCCTGGTGCTGCTAAGTTACTGGCCTGTCTGTGCCACTGTTGCCACGGCTACCACCCTAGGACCCTATCATTATTATCCTCATTTCAGCTGTGATCCTGACGCCTGGTAGGCAGCTCTCTACCTGGGGCTCCCAATACTTCCTGGCTGGCTCGCCAAACACTGATCCGACATGACACGGTGACAGAAACCATGGGAGATGGGGATAACAGGGGAGAGAGGGGGCTGGAAATAAAAGAAGAAGGGATGAGGAAGAAAGAGAGGGAGAGATGGAGAGAGGTAGAGAGAGGGAATGATGGCATAGAAAACAGTGGAGAGAGAGGGAAATAAAAGAACAAGGGATGATGGAGAAAGAGAGAGAGAGAGAGAGAGAAGAGAGAGAGAGAGAGGAAGAAGGTTGGTTGGAGTTGGCCAGCCAGGGCCCTTGTGGCGCAGGGTGTGCCCATCAACACGGATGAGCGTTAGCTGAGAGCAGTGTGTCACAACGATGGAGGGCTTGGATCACTCACATCAGGCCTTCATCTGACTGGAAGAGATCAATCTCCAGGCCTAATACAAAAGGACATGGTAAAATATCCTTTAACATGGGCCCTCCTCCTTGTCTCTCTTTCTCTTGTGTCAGTTAACTGGTATGTAACTCTGTTTGTCAGACCACTCTGTTGACCACTCTCTCATTTTCACCTCTCATTCCCTCTGTCCCTTGTATTCATGGTCAAAGCACGGTGTTAGGGATGGGTGATTTACTGACAATTGTATTCTACATAGCACATCGTATCTATATTGCTATATTTCATATGAGCACATCACATTATGACTTATAACAAAATATTACAATCATAAACATTTATATGGCAAAAATTCCAATTGTAATTGAACAAGAAATCCTTTGCTGAAAACCTTTTACAAAACTAATAGGTGACGCTGCATCTTTGAAAAAAGCTAGTTATATACTGTAAGCAGAAACGAAGTGATGTTGCATGCTGTCTGGAATCAAAGGGGAACCACACACTATGACAGGGATTGTAAAGAAGGAAAACAGCCCATGGGAAGGACAGGTGATAGTAGGGTTGTGGTGTGTATCTCCCTACCCCTGGCATTGCCGTACCCACACATAGCTTTACTGTTACCCTACTACTCTTGATTTACATGACATATCCCCCCCGTATGCAGGGAAGAGAAGGATGGAGGGATCGAGTTATGATTAACTGTCTATCTGTCCCTCACTGTGACTCTCCTCTCCTCCTTACTTCCCCTCTCTCTTTCTATTAAATTCTGCCCTCCCTCCGTCTCGCCCCCTCTTATTCTCTCTCTCTCCTGACATCCTCCTTCTCCCCCTACCCCTGAAATCCTCCCTCTCTCCCTACCCCTGACATTCTCCCTCTCTCCTTACATCCTCCCTCTCTCCCTACCCCTGAAATCCTCCCTCTCTCCCTAACCCAGACATCCTCCCTCTCTCCCTACCCCTGCCTGACATTCTCCCTCTCTCCCTACCCCTGCCTGACATCCTCCTTCTCTCCCTACCCCTGACATCCTCCCTCTCTCCCTACCCCTGACATCCTCCCTCTCTCCCTACCCCTGACATGCTCCCTCTCTCCCTACATTCTCCCTCTCTTCCTACCCCTGACATCCCCCCTCTCTCCCTACCCCTGACATCTTCCCTCTCTCCCTACATCCTCCCTCTCTCCCTACCCCTGACATCTTCCCTCTCTCCCTACCCCTGACATCCTCCCTTTCTCCCTACCCCTGACATCCCCTTACTGTTTTCATCCCCTGACATCACCTTACTGTGCTCAGCCCCTGACATCACCTTACTGTGCTCAGCCCCTGACATCACTTTACTGTCCTCAGCCCCTGACATCACCTTACAGTCCTCAGCCCCTGACATCACCTTACAGTCCTCAGCCCCTGACATCCCCTTACTGTCCTCAGCCCCCTGCACATCCCCTTACTGTCCTCAGCCCCTGACATCACCTTACTGTCCTCAGCCCCTGACATCACCTTACTGTCCTCAGCCCCTGACATCACCTTACTGTCCTCATCCCCCTGCACATCCCCTTACTGTCCTCAGCCCCTGACATCACCTTACTGTCCTCAACCCCTGACATCACCTTACTGTCCTCAACCCCTGCACATCCCCTTACTGTCCTCAGCCCCTGACATCCCCTTACTGTCCTCAGCCCCCTGCACATCCCCTTACTGTCCTCAGCCCCTGCACATCCCTTACAGTCCTACTGTCCTCAGCCCCAGCCCCTGCCACCCCTTACTGTCCTCAGCCCCTGCACATCCCCTTACTGTCCTCAGCCCCCTGCACATCCCCTTACTGTCCTCAGCCCCTGACATCACCTTACTAGCCCCCTCCATCCCCTTACTGTCCTCAGCCCCTGACATCACCTTTCCTCAGCCCCCTGTCCTCAGCCCCCCCTGCACATCCCCTTACTGTCCTCAGCCCCCTGCACATCCTCTTACTGTCCTCAGCCCCCTGCACATCCCCTTACTCTCCTCAGCCCCTGACATCACCTTACAGTCCTCAGCCCCTGACATCACCTTACTGTCCTCAGCCCCCTGCACATCCCTTTGCTGTCCTCAGCCCCTGACATCACCTTACTGTCCTCAACCCCTGACATCACCTTACTGTCCTCAACCCCTGCACATCCCCTTACTGTCCTCAACCCCTGACATCCCCTTACTGTCCTCAGCCCCCTGCACATCCCCTTACTCTCCTCAGCCCCTGACATCACCTTACAGTCCTCAGCCCCTGACATCACCTTACTGTCCTCAGCCCCCTGCACATCCCCTTACTGTCCTCAGCCCCTGACATCACCTTACTGTCCTCAACCCCTGACATCACCTTACTGTCCTCAACCCCTGCACATCCCCTTACTGTCCTCAGCCCCTGACATCCCCTTACTGTCCTCAGCCCCCTGCACATCACCTTACTGTCCTCAGCCCCTAACATCACCTTACTGTCCTCAGCCCCTGACATCACCTTACTGTCCTCAGCCCCTGACATCCCCTTACTGTCCTCAGCCCCTGCACATCCCCTTACTGTCCTCAGCCCCTGACATCCCCTTACTGTCCTCAGCCCCCTGCACATCACCTTACTGTCCTCAGCCCCTAACATCACCTTACTGTCCTCAGCCCCTGACATCACCTTACTGTCCTCAGCCCCTGACATCCCCTTACTGTCCTCAGCCCCCTGCACATCCCCTTACTGTCCTCAGCCCCTGACATCACCTTACTGTCCTCAACCCCTGACATCACCTTACTGTCCTCAACCCCTGCACATCCCCTTACTGTCCTCAGCCCCTGACATCACCTTACTGTCCTCAACCCCTGACATCACCTTACTGTCCTCAGCCCCCTGCACATCCCCTTACTGTCCCCAGCCCCCTGCACATCCCCTGACAGCTAGAATTATAACCCTGGTTCATCACTGCCCACCTGTCCAATAAGTCCAATAACCACAATCTTTACTTGCCACACACCCTGGGACTCAATGACTTTATTGACGTGTAATCTTCATAAGGCGAGAAATATTGAGCATGTAAGGTGGTTCTTAAGACATCTTCTCATATTATCTACATGAGGGTTGTAGGGCTAGGACCTGACAGCGCTAATTGTAATGGTACATGTTTCAGAGCACACAGGATATTGTGTGCTTGGCTGGACCAGCAAGCCCCAGCTGTGGTATGTAGGGGATGGATGTCAGCTCAGGGCATTGGAATTAATTAAGTAAAATATTATTGAGTGCCCATCACAACGCTGATACCTTAGATCGCTTCATTTGTATCCTGTAGGCGCTTGGAGACAGCTTAGCCAAAACAGCTAATAGTAACAACAAAATAACTGTAGCATAACACAATGGATGACCTGCTCTATCTGAGAAAGAAAAAAACAAAACTGGATAGAAACAAATGCTAGGGCGCTGCCTGAAAGTACTGTTTAAAGTTCAGTGGATATCAGCTGTTTGTGTATCAGTGACTTGAGCAGTTCCTGGGCCAAGATTCTGGACCAAGATGTCACAGTGGGTTAGTGATAGTGACAGGCAGTAAGGGAAGGCCTTGAGGTTCTGTTCTCTTTCCTCAAGGTTATCTTCATATCCTCCTCTCAGAGCCTCCATTAAGATCTACTGCCTGCCCGCTCCAGTACCAACGCAGCGCATCGCGCTCTCTGAAAACACATAATAGATCATTTTATATTGTGAATGTCTTCTGATAGTACTCTGAAAAGCTCAAAATAATAGTTTTTAACTTATACCTGGTGGAAGTCTATGTATGAAAAAATACGTGGTGTTCATTTTTCTTTCTGTCGATACAAGTGTCAAAAAGCATTAAATACACATGCCAGGCCAGCCCAGCCCAGAGTCATATCCTGAAGCCATCCACATCTCAGGGTCAGAGTGCGGAAACAAAAGACCACCACCCAGCGAGACATGCATGCGTGTTCACTCCAATTAATCTAATTTCATGCCATTTTCACTTTTCCACCGCCATCCGATTACCCCTGAATCAGGGTTCACCCTGGAGTCCTCGGACGTAGCTAGAGGAGAGACAACTGAACCAGGCTCCTGAGGGTTGCCAGTTAGCACTGGATTAATGGTGTCAAGTGGAAAGAGGGTTTTTGATCTTTCTCAGGAGGCTACCCCCTGTGAATTGTATCCAGGCCTTCAGAAGTGCTCATATCATTCCATACTTAAGTCCCTGTAATACCCCTAAAGTCATTATTATTTTCCTGACTTTCAGTTACAGTATATATCACTTTTTGTTTTAGCAGTTGCTGATTAAGATTGCTGGTAGCTTGACTCACCGCACTGTGATTTCCAAGCCACCAAATGCAGCTGTTTTCACATGTGGACACATGAATATGGTGGTTACAAAGTGACAAAGTGTCCCTTTAAATGCAGGTATCATGTATATTCTACTGGCTCATACATCATTGAGGTCAGTCAGAAGGTTTTTGAAAAGGAAATGCATCCTTAGCAGAGGTGAAAAGCACTCGTTAAAAATCAATCTGGAATAAATTCAACCATCTGACCTAAATGACTCAGACGTCAACCCAATCATCTCGCCGCCACATGACATGTCAGAAACGATCTACCGATCAAATTATGACAGTAAAATAACTTGTCTGCTCGTATTAAAGTGATGGGGAAACCTGTTCCTTTTGTTTAATGCCAATTAGTCAGCGAGTCGTTGTGACAGATTAAAAGGTTGTTTTGGATGCTGTACCATTGGACTGACTTTGCTCTCTCTTCGTTCTGGTGAAGCAGGAATGTTGACATTGGTTATTATGAAAGACCTGCTAATTCCTCCTTTAACTCAAGCTACCTATTCTAATCCAAGACATTAATAATACCTCAAGCACTTCATTTGACCACACAACCTCTATAGACATTGACATTGTGATTGGCTATTCAAATAAGACACACCTCTGATTTGTTAAGTAGGAGAGCCAAGCACAAATACAGGCTAAGATATTAGGCATTTTTAGCTCCCCTTGCATCCATCCATCCAGGAGATGATGGACCACCTCTCTTTCCAAGGCAACGGGTCCCAACGAGGATTTCACATCGCCCCTGATGCAATGAATAATCCACACAGCAGTTAATGTGAGCTATGCTGATACTCCCACCATAGTTTGTGTTCAGACATCACAGCTTAGTATTTGCTGATTGTATATTGAAGCCATGGCCAGTTAACAATAAATCACTGGATTCACCAGCCAGAGAGAAAAGCAGTTTAGACAACGTCCCAATGACAACGGTCCAATGGTAATTGACAGATGAGTTGAGCTCCTTCCACCACATTAGCTCTGGAACACTGAGACTGAGCTGGGAATGGTGGTTGTGTGTGTGTGTTCGTTCGTGCGTGCGTGCGTGCTAGTGTGTTTGTGTGTGTATGGGTGTCCTAAACTAAAGATGTGTGTGTGTTGCTAAACTAAAGATGCTGTGGCTGAGTGTTTAGTGAGTGTGATTGAGAAGTAGTACTCAATTAATATAGAACATGTTAACTCTGAATGAATTCACAGTTCATTAAGACAAATCAGGCAACACAAAATTAAATTCTATTTGATCATTTCTAACTCACATACTCATCATAGCTGTTTTATTTGATGAACTTCTCTACATAAAGATTATTTTCCTATGACCTAGTTTTAGGATGGCTTTGAGTTCACTGAATCCTCTGTCCTTTCAGCGTGACAAGTGACAAGTAACCTAGCAACTACCAAAACATTAGAAGCTCTTCATCCTCTTTGTGAAGGGTAGAAAGAACATTACACCGGCTCACACTACACACTATGCCATCCCCTTCACAAAGGAGAAACTGGAGGACCCATCGATCCTGCCGTATAAATATCTGGCTAGCGTCCACCGTCATTCATTACCCTGATGGACTCCCCTGTTGCCAAACCGGGGAGAGAAAACCGCTGCAGACCTGCGCTAGCTAACTTCTGGCAGGGACTAGAAGTAGTACTGGGAAACACTAGACCACATCTCAAATGTCCTCTGGGCACGGTCACAAATCACGGAGGAACATGAATAATAGTTTGACTTGCGTTAGCAATCAGCTTTGAGAGACGGTTTCTAACAGCAATGTGGCCTATCCATTAGATATATATTCTGTCTATTCAATATCACTGAGACTGAGGCTGACCAGTAATATCAGGAACTGGGCCAGGTTCAGAGGAACCACAGGGATGTTACTGCAGAGTGGATTGGGCCTGGGTTGACATGAATTCATGTCCTTGTCTGTCTATCTCACTGACAGTTTCTCAGTAGATGCCCGGGTATCGTTTCACCGTTCCCGGTGTTGGGCTTGTATAAGACTAACTGAGTGTGTCCAATAGTCATTGTCATGGTAAATCACATGGGCTTGTCTGTAATGGTCACGGAAGATAAAGATTTAGGAGGATGGGTGTTCCAACACTGCTCATAACAGTCATAACAGTATCTGGAATGAAACATTTAATTTGTTCTCTAAACTGTTTATTGTTGTTTATTGTGTTTTAGTCAAAACAAATTCAGCACATCTTCCACTTGACTTAAACACGTCTTAAAAGGAAATATCATAAAGGAAAAACATTTACTTTTATTTTATTAGAAGTGAGAATTATTTTTACAAATATCTTTTAAATGAAATCCCAAATAATCTTGACACACAACTTGATGGTGTCATCTTTCCACTTGAAGTTATACCTTGTATACTTTCAACTTCAGTTTTCAGAACTAGGCACCTCAAGAGACTCGTTCGACTACATCAAACAGCAAGGTAAAAAACAATAGTGTCACAGACATTTCCCCCAAACCTAGCACAAACAGAATTATTCAGAAGGAGAGAGAGAAGAGAGAGAGGGGGTGCCATCCACAAACTGAAAGATAATGACACTTGGTGGAAGGCAGCGATCTCAAAGCAGTTTAAAGCTGCATGTCATGGCAGAGTTCAGCAGTTGAAACTGTCAATGAAGTTAAGGTTTTAATCTAGCCGAGCCCCAGCCTCCTCATCTCTTACAGAGAGAAAGAATGTCCTGTGAGTTCCAGCCTGCGTCCCAAATGGCACCTTAATCCATATATATTGCACTCCTTTTTTTTACCAGAGCCATATGAGCCCTGTTCAAAAGTAGTGCATTAAATTGGGAACAGGTTGTAATGTGGGATGCAATCCCATTGAGTTCCAGTTCTCTCCTGGATAATAACAGCGATATTCAAGGCCTGCCTCCAAAAATGAAATCTCATCATAATTTCTCCGGTGAGGAGAGGACAGAGGAGTGTCATGTGTTTTGGACGTGTGGTGAGGGATTGCGATGCCCGCTTCCCCCTCACTCTCCCTCCTCTCATCCATCTCCATAGCCCAGCACTAATGGGTATTCATGTTGCAGAGCCAATCCACTGCTGGGAGGAATAAGATCACATCACATCCCCCCGATAAAGGCAACAGAGCCACGCCTCACAGAGGGACAGCAGATATACCACAGAGAGACAGTAAATATATACCACAGAAGGACAGCAGATATACCACAGAGGGACAGCAGATATACCACAGAGGGACATACAATATACCACAGAGGGACAGCAGATATATCACAGATGGACAGCAGATATGCCACAGAGGACAGCAGATATACCACAGAAGGACAGCAGATATACCACAGAGGGACAGAAACTATACCACAGAGGGACAGCAGATATATCACAGAAGGACAGCAGATATACCACAGAGGGACAGCAGATATACCACGGAGGGACAGCAGATATAGCACAGAGGGACAGTAGATATACCACAGAGGGGCAGCAGATATACCACAGAGGGACAGTAGATATACCACAGAGGGGCAGTAGATATACCACAGAGGGACAGTAGATATACCACAGAGGGACAGCAGATATACCACAGAGGGACAGCAGATATACCACAGAGGGACAGTAGATATACCACAGAGGGGCAGCAGATATACCACAGAGGGACAGTAGATATACCACAGAGGGGCAGTAGATATACCACAGAGGGACAGTAGATATACCACAGAGGGACAGCAAATATACCACAGAGGGACAGTAGATATACCACAGAGGGACAGTAGATATACCACAGAGGGACAGTAGATATACCACAGAGGGATAGTAGATATACCACAGAGGGACAGCAAATATACCACAGAGGGACAGTAAATATACCACAGAGGGACAGTAGATATACCACAGAGGGACAGTAGATATACCACAGAGGGACAGCAAATGTACCACAGAGGGACAGTAGATATACCACAGAGGGACAGTAGATATACCACAGAGGGACAGTAGATATACCACAGAGGGATAGTAGATATACCACAGAGGGACAGTAGATATACAAAATATACCACAGAGGGACAGTAGATATACCACAGAGGGACAGAAGATATACCACATAGGGACAGTAAATATATCACAGAGTGACAGCAGGTATACCACAGAGGGACAGTAGATATACCACATATACCACAGAGGGACAGCAGATATACCACAGAGGGACAGTAAATATATCACAGAGGGACAGCAGCTATATCACAGAGGGATAGCAGATATACCACAGAGGGACAGTAGATATACCACAGAGGGACAGAAAATATACCACAGAGGGACAGCAGATATACCACAGAGGGACAGCAGATATACCACATAGGGACAGAAAATATACCACATATACCACAGAGGGACAGTAGATATACCACAGAGGGACAGAAGATATACCACATAGGGACAGTAAATATATCACAGAGTGACAGCAGGTATACCACAGAGGGACAGTAGATATACCACATATACCACAGAGGGACAGCAGATATACCACAGAGGGACAGTAAATATATCACAGAGAGCCAGCAGCTATATCACAGAGGGACAGCAGATATACCACAGAGGGACAATAGATATACCACAGAGGGATAGCAGATATACCACAGAGGGACAGTAGATATACCACAGAGGGATAGCAGATATACCACAGAGGGACAGTAGATATACCACAGAGGGATAGCAGATATACCACAGAGGGACAATAGATATACCACAGAGGGATAGCCGATATACCACAGAGAGGGACAAT
Organism: Oncorhynchus tshawytscha; assembly: GCF_018296145.1. Taxonomy (NCBI): domain Eukaryota; kingdom Metazoa; phylum Chordata; class Actinopteri; order Salmoniformes; family Salmonidae; genus Oncorhynchus; species Oncorhynchus tshawytscha. The sequence continues at coordinate 27,786,812 of NC_056444.1, forward strand.
AGATATACCACAGAGGGACAGTAGATATACCACAGAGGGATAGCAGATATACCACAGAGGGACAATAGATATACCACAGAGGGATAGCCGATATACCACAGAGAGGGACAATAGATATACCACAGAGGGATAGCAGATATACCACAGAGGGACAGTAGATATACCACAGAGGGATAGCAGATATACCACAGAGGGACAATAGATAGACCACAGAGGGATAGCCGATATACCACAGAGAGGGACAATAGATATACCACAGAGGGACAGTAGATATACCACAGAAGGACAGTAGATATACCACAGAGGGACAATAGATAGACCACAGAGGGATAGCCGATATACCACAGAGAGGGACAGTAGATATACCACAGAGGGACAGTAGATATACCACAGAAGGACAGTAGATATACCACAGAGGGATAGCAGATATATATGACTGGCAGCTGCTCTCTGTGTGTGAAGCTGTGCGTCACAGAACACAAATAGACCCTAATGGAACGTATTCAATCAAAACCTGGAACCAGATAAAAAATTGGAAAGGAGACAGTGGCAGCAAAGTGAAAACAAACCTACATGGAATAGGAATACAAACATGATTCTCGCAGTAAGAAAATAGACCTACTGTATATGATTTATATGCCTAAAAACCTGGTTACTGGTTAAGGATCCAAACAAAGTCCCATATATGCTGACTCCAGATCATTAAAACATATTAACCCACAGAAACTTGTTTTGGAAATCAAAAGCACATGACGGTACAATACATCAAAAAAGCCAAAGTTATTAATACACAGGATTTTTTGGGGAAAGGAATCAGCCCTGTTCGCCCATTATATATTCTTGGCATCCATTCTAAGTGTAGCTCGAAGGTGGAAATAAGTGATCACGATGGCTATTTCTTTCTTTATGAGAGCTCATTACATCCCTGTGTTGTGAGTTATAGGCCCATGTTATATCCATATCTCTAATGGCTTTAAAACTGATCTTTAGCACCTCATCAGCTGCACAAACTGGCAAACACCTCAAAGGATATAAGACTTAGTGACAAGTACTTGTGAGAGACTTTTATGAACTCATTTCTGGCGATTAAAGCAATATGATTTTAAATTGTCAGAGTGTGTCAGTGTGTTACCCATAGAGGCAACCTCAGTCAACATCGTTGTTGGAGGATGATACTGTAGCAATGTGTGGATAACTTCACTTGTCATTCTGCATAGTCATTATCCAGTTACACATCATTTAAGGAAGTGTATAGTCTGTAGGATCTCAGACCGCCAAAGGTCGATGTCCACATTATTGTATTTATCACCTACTTGATTATAATAGACACAAGACCAAAAGTAGAACTACACTGAATTGACATGTGCTCAAGAACTACAGTTCAGGCAGTTCCGTTTCAGTGTGTGGTATTACTCTCTCCTTAATACCATCCTTAAGGCCTTCATGATACTATACAGTAGCTAATTCACATACAGTGTGTACTGTAGGGCCTACTGTAAACCTATGTCTGGATGCCTTGCAATAGACATACACAGTGGACTGACTTGACTTAAACACTTTTGCTCCAAGGGGAGCATAGGTCATCCATAAACTTCCTCCAGCAGGCTCGGTGTTGTGTGGTTTGAATAGTAAGGGTTACTCTCTATGCTCCTTCCATATTCCTCATACAGTGCCTTCGGGAAGTTTTCAGACCACTTGACTTTTTCCACATTTTGTAACGTTGCATCCTTATTCTAACATTTATTAAATCGTTTTCTTCCCCTCATCAATCTACACATATAATGATAAAGGAAAAAATAGTTTTCGATAAATGTTTGCAAATGTTTTACAAATAAAAACTGCAATATCACATTTACATACAGTTGAAGTCAGAAGTTTACATACACTTAGGTTGGAGTCATTAAAACTCGTTTTTCAACAACTCCACAAATTTCTTGTTAACAAACTACAGTTTTGGCAAGTTGGTTAGGACATCTACTTTCTACATCTACTTAAGTCATTTTTCCAACAATTGTTTACAGAAAGATCATTTCACTCACCGTATCACAATTCCAGTAGGTCAGAAGTTTACATAAACAGAAGTTGACTGTGCCTTTAAACAGCTTGGAAAATTCCAGAAAATTATGTCATAGCTTTAGAAGCCTCTGATAGGTTAATTGATATAATTTGAGTCAATTGGAGGTGTACCTGTATTTCAGGGCCTTCCTTCAAACTCAGTGCCTCTTTGCTTGACATCATGGGAAAATCAAAAGAAATCAGCCAAGACCTCAGAAAAAAAATTGTAGACCTCCACAAATCTGGTTCATCATTGGGAGCAATTTCCAAATGCCTGAAGGTACCACCTTCTTCTGTACAAACAATAGTACACAAGTATAAACACCATGGGACAGACGCATCCATCATACCGCTCAGCGCGTTCAGTCTCCAAGAGATGAACGTACTTTGGTGCGAAAAGTGCAAATCAATCCCAGAACAACAGCAAAGGACCTTGTGAAGATGCTGGAGGAAACAGTTACAGAAGTATCTATATCCACAGTAAAACGAGTCCTATATCGACATAACCTGAAAGCAAGGAAGAAGCCACTGCTCCAAAACCACCATAAAAAAGCCAGACTATGGTTTGCAACTGCACATGAGGACAAATATCATACTTTTTGGAGAAATGTCCTCTGGTCTGATGAAACAAAAATAGAACTGTTTGACCATAATGACCATCTTTATATTTTGAGGAAAAGGGGGGAGGCTTGCAAGCCGAAGAACACCATCCCAACCGTGAAGCACAGGGGTGGCAGCATCATGTTGTGGGGGTGCTTTGCTGCAGGAGGGACTGGTGCACTTCACAAAATAGATGGCATCATGAGGGGAAGGAAAATTATGTTGATATATTGAAGCAACATCTCAAAACATCAGTCATGAGGTTCAAGCTTGGTCGCAAATGGGTCTTCCAAATGGACAATGACCCCAATCATGCTTACAAAGTTATGGCTTAAGGACAACAAAGTCAAGTTGGAGTGGCCATCACAAAGCCCTGAGCTCAATCCTATAGAAAATATGTGGGCAGAACTGAAAACGTGTGTGTGAGCAAGGAGACCTACAAACGTGACTCAGTTACACCAGCTCTGTCAGGAGGAATGGGCCAAAATTCACCAACTTATTGTGGGAAGCTTGTGGAAGGCTACCTGAAACGTTTGACCCAAGTTAAACAGTTTAAAGGCAATGCTACCAAATACTAATTGAGTGTATGTAAACTTCTGACCCACTGGGAATGTGATGAAATAAATAAAACCTGAAATAAATCATTCTCTCTACTATTATTCTGACAATTCACATTCTTAAAATAAAGTGGTGATCCTAACTGACCTAAGACGAGGTATTTTTACTCAGCTTAAATGTCAGGAATTGTGAAAAACTGAGTTTAAATGTATTTGGCTAAGGTGTATGTAAACTTCCGACTTCAACTGTAAGTATTCAACCCCTTTACTCAGTACTTTGTTGAACCACCTTTGGCAGCAATTACAGCTACAAGCTTGGCACCCCTGTATTTGGGGAGTTTCTCCCATTCTTCTCTGCAGATCCTCTTAAGCTCTGTCAGGTTGGATGGGGAGTGATGCTGCACAGCTATTTTCAGGTCTCTCCAGAGATGTTTGATCAGATTCAAGTCCTGGCTCTTACTGGGCCACTCAAGGACATTCAGAGACTTGTCCTAATGCCACACCTGCCTTTTCTTTGCTGTGTGCTTAGGGTCGTTGTCCTGTTGGAAGGTAAACCATCGCCCCAGTCTGAGTTCCTGAGAGCTCTGGAGCAGATTTTCATCAAGGATTTCTCTATTATTTGCTCCGTTCATCTTTACCTCAATCCTGACTAGTCTCCCAGTCCCTGCCGCTGAAAAACATCCCCACAGCATGATTCTGCCACCACCATGCTTCACTGTAGGGATGGTGCCAGGTTTCCTCCAGACGTGATTCTTGGCATTCAGGCCAAAGAGTTCAATCTTGGTTTCATCAGACCAGAGAATCTTGTTTCTCATGGTCTGAGAGTCTTAATGTGCCATTTGACAAACTCTAAGCAGGCTGTCATGTGCCTTTTACTGAGGAGTGGCTTCCACCTGGCCAATCTACCATAAAGGCCTGATTGGTAGAGTGCTGTAGAGATGGGTGTCCTTCTAGAAGTTTATCCCATCTCCACAGAGGAAATCTAGAGCTCTGTTAGAATGAGTATCGGGTTCTTGGTCACCTCCCAGACTAAGGCCCTTCTCCCCCGTTTGCATAGTTTGGCCAGGCAACCAGCTCCAAGAAGAGTCTTGGTGGTTCCAAACTTCTTCCATTTTAGAATGATGGAGGCCACTGTGTTCTGGGGGACCTTCAATGCTGCAGACATTTTTTGGTACCCTTCCCCAGATCTGTGCCTCGACACAATCCTGTCTCGGAGCTCTACGGACAATTGCTTCGACCTCATGGCTTGGTTTTTGCTCTGACATGCACTGTCAACTGTGAGACCTTATATAGACAGGTGTGTACCTTTCCAAATTATGTCCAATCAATTGAATTTACCACAGGTGGACTCCAATCAAGTTGTAGAAACATGGAAACAGGGTGCACCTGAGCTCAATTTCGAGTCTCATAGCAAAGGGCCTGAATATTTATGAAAATTAGGTATTTATGTTTTTTATGTTTAATACATTTGCTAAGATTTCTAAAAAACTGTTTTTGCGTCGTCATTATTGGGTATTTATTGTGTGTAGATTGCTGAGGATTTTAGAATAAGGCTGCAATGTAACAAAATGTGGTAAAAGTCAAGGGGTCTGAATACTTTCTGAAGGCACTTTATATTCCCCATTTGAACAACAGATTTTGTTCCGTACTGGTGGAAATGGTCCTGCTGTAATCATTATGAGATACAAGGAAATGTCTCTGAGAGCACATACTGAACCTTTAATTGGGCCTGCTAGGAGTGTTCTGTCTTCCCTCACCGCAGTTTTATGGAAAACATTTCCATACTCAGAGAAACTTAGGACGGTTGTATCAATGATGGAGACAAATAAGACATGTGTATAAATGATAGACAGAAATAAGACAGGTGTATAAATGATGGAGCCAAATAAGACATGTGTATAAATGATAGACAGAAAATTGACAGTTGTATAAATGATGGAGACAAATAAGACGGTTGTATAAATGATGGAGACAAATAAGACGGTTGTATCAATGACTTTCCCACATAAGTCTAACTAACCTACACTCTTAGGAAAAAAGGTTACAAAGGGGCTCTGCAGTTGTCCCCATAGTTTAGCCCTTTTTGGTTCCAGTTAGAACCCTTTTTGGTTCCAGGTAGAATTATTTTGGGTTCCAAAGGGGTCTACCTGGAACAGAAATTGTTTCTTCAATGGGGGCAGCCGAAGAACCCTTTTTGGATAGCACCTTTTTTTCTAGGAGTGTAGGATGAATCATGAGTGAGCTTGTTTGAACATGCAGTTAGTGGTAAATAGACCTCATGACAGCCTATTCACATTCATTATAAGGCTCGGATTGTAACTATGTTAGTGACAGACATACATCCTTTGCCTCTGAGACAAAGATGGAGTTCGGCTAAATCATAGTCTGGTGCCATAAGCTACCTATCCAACAACAACAAAATAGCAAAAACAGTGATAATTTCCCAGGGCCCCTCTTCATAATGACTCATCCATCCTCAACAATATCAATTTATCAAGCATTACTGATCCACCCCATCCAGCTGTCTGATAATGAAGGGCGAGATGGAGGATGGAAGGGAGGGGAATGAGGGAGGGAGGGCAGGACGGACAGACGGAGGGAGAGAGGGAGGGAGGGTGAGACGGAGGGAGGGACAGAGGGAGGGATGGTGAGAGGGAAGGAGAGGGAGGGACAGAGGGACGGAGGGGAGATGGAGGGACGGAGGGGGGAGACAGAGGGTTCGAGGGAGGGACAGAGGGAGGAATAGTTACCAGCAGGTGTATACACTACATGACCAAAAGTACATGGACACCTGCTTGTGGAACATCTCATTTCAAAATCATGGCCATTAATATGCAGTTTGTCCCCCTTTGCTGCTATAACAGCCTACACTATTATGTTGGAACATTACTACCAGGACTTGCTTCCATTCAGCCAAAAGAGCATTAGTGAGGTCTGGCACTGATGTTGGGCGATTAGGCCTGCCTCGCAGTTGGCGTTCCAATTCATCCCAAAGGTGTTAGACGGGATTGAGGTCAGGGCTCTGTACAGACCAGTCAAGAACTTACACACCGACCTCGACAAACCATTTCTGTATGGACCTCGCTTTGTGCATGGGGGCATTGTCATGCTGAAACAGGAAAGGGACATGCCCAAACTTTTGGAAGCCCAGAATTGTCTAGAATGTCATTGTATGCTGTAGCATTAAGATTTCCCTTTACTGGAACTCAGGAGCCTAGACCGAACAACGAAAAACAGGCCCAGACCATTATTTCTCCTCAACCAAACTTTACAGTTGGCACTATGCATTCTGGCAGGTAGCGTTCTCCTGGCATCCGTCAAACCCAGATTCGTCCGTCGGACTGCCAGATAGTGAAGCGTGAGTCCAATGGCGGTGAGCTTTACACCAATCCAGCCAACGCTTGGCATTGCGCATGGTGATCTTAGGCTTGTGTGAGGCTGCTCTGCCATGGAAGCTCAGTTCATGAAGGTCCCAAGGAACAGTTCTTGTGCTGATGTTGCTTCCAGAGGCAGTTAGGAACTCGGTATTTCTACACGCTACGGGATTCAGCACTCTGCAATTCCCCTTCTGTTAGCTTGTGTGGCCTACCACTTCGCGGCTGAGCCGTTGTTGCTTCTAGACATTTCCACTTCACAATAACAGCACTTACAGTTGACTGGGGCAGCTCTAGCAGGGCAGAAATTGAACGAACTGACTTGTTGAAAGTCACTGACCTCTTCAGTACGGCCATTCTACTGCCTATATTTCTGGAGATTGCAAGGCTGTGTGCTCGATTTTATACACCTGTCAGCAACGGGTGTGGCTGAAATAGCCGAATCCACTAATTTGAAGAGGTGTCCACACAACACTTCTACATGTCCAAAACAATACTATATGTCCAACAACACTACATGTCCAAAACAATACTATATGTCCAACAACACTACGTGTCCAAAACAATACTATATGTCCAACAACACTACATGTCCAAAACAATACTATATGTCCAACAACACTACATGTCCAAAACAATACTATATGTCCAACAACACTACATGTCCAAAACAATACTATATGTCCAACAACACTACATGTCCAAAACAATACTATATGTCCAACAACACTACATGTCCAAAACAATACTATATGTCCAACAACACTACATGTCCAAAACAATACTATATGTCCAACAACACTACATGTCCAAAACAATACTATATGTCCAACAACACTACATGTCCAAAACAATACTATATGTCCAACAACACTACATGTCCAAAACAATACTATATGTCCAACAACACTACATGTTCAAAACAATACTATATGTCCAACAACACTACATGTCCAAAACAATACTATATGTCCAACAACACTACATGTCCAAAACAATACTATATGTCCAACAACACTACATGTCCAAAACAATACTATATGTCCAACAACACTACATGTTCAAAACAATACTATATGTCCAACAACACTACATGTTCAAAACTATACTGCATGTCCAACAACACTACATGTCCAAAACAATACTATATGTCCAACAACACTACATGTCCAAAAGAATACTATATGTCCAACAACACTACATGTCCAAAACAATACTATATGTCCAACAACACTACATGTCCAAAACAATACTATATGTCCAACAACACTACATGTCCAAAACAATACTATATGTCCAACAACACTACATGTCCAAAACAATACTATATGTCCAACAACACTACATGTCCAAAACAATACTATATGTCCAACAACACTACATGTCCAAAACAATACTATATGTCCAACAACACTACATGTCCAAAACAATACGATATGTCCAACAACACTACATGTCCAAAACAATACTATATGTCCAACAACACTACATGTCCAAAACAATACTATATGTCCAACAACACTACATGTCCAAAACAATACTATATGTCCAACAACACTACATGTCCAAAACAATACGATATGTCCAACAACACTACATGTCCAAAACAATACTATATGTCCAACAACACTACATGTCCAAAACAATACTATATGTCCAACAACACTACGTGTCCAAAACAATACTATATGTCCAACAACACTACATGTCCAAAACAATACTATATGTCCAACAACACTACATGTCCAAAACAATACTATATGTCCAACAACACTACGTGTCCAAAACAATACTATATGTCCAACAACACTACATGTCCAAAACAATACTATATGTCCAACAACACTACATGTCCAAAACAATACTATATGTCCAACAACACTACATGTCCAAAACTATACTAAAAGTATCTCTGATCACCCACCTAAAATACAGTACTGATCAGTCACTTAAAATACAGTACTGTTCACCCACCTAAAATACAGTACTGATTACCCATCTAAGATACAATACTGATTACCCATTTAAAATACAGTACTGATCACCCACTTAAAATACAGTACTGTTCACCCACTTAAAATACAGTACTGATCACCCACCTAAAATACAGTACTGATCAGTCACTTAAAATACAGTACTGATTACCCACCTAAATTACAGTACTGACTGCCCATCTAAAATACAGTTCTGATCACCCATCTAAATTACTGTACTGATTACCCATCTAAAATACAGTACTGATCTAAATTACATTACTGATTACCCACCTAAATGACAGTACTGAATACCCAAATGACAGTACTGATTACCCACCTAAATGACAGTACTGATTACCCATCTAAAATACAGTACTGATTATCCATCTAAATGACAATACTGATTACCCATCTAAACGACAGTACTGATTACCCATCTAAATGACAGTGCTGATTACCCACCTAAAATACAGTACTGATTACCCTCCTCTCTCTGCTCTCTCTCTCTCTCTCTCTTTGTCCCTTATATCTACACCCCTCTCGCCTCCTTCGCTTCCTTTCCATCCCCTTACCTCACTCTATCCCACCCACCTTTCTGTCTTCCTCTCCCCCTTCCACTTCTCACCCACAGCTCTGTCATCTAGCCACTCCCCTGTCTCTCCAGCGGGGCCTGACAGCCCATTCCTCATCATTTCCCTGTTTTGGCAAAACCCAACTCTCCCCCTAATGGTTCTGCTGCTCTGAACGCTTCCAGATGTTTGTTTATTTGTTGTGCCTCGACTGTAAAACACTTTACTCTTAGTTTGGATGCGTTCCCAGGGATGGGATATGTGTGTGGGTGTGTGCGTGTGTTTGCGAGCGTGCACATATGTGTGGTTATTGAGCGCTGTAGAGCCACAAATCGCCCCCATGTGTAAAAAAGCGAACTGCGAGGCAAACGTGAGAAGTCCCATGGGTGTCATTAGTGTGTGTGTGTGTGTGTGTGTGTGTCTGCGTATGTTAGAGGGTTTGAAGGCTTTGAAGGCTTGCTTTCCTCCAGGGTTTTAATAGCAGTTGTGCACCATATAAAATATATACATACTAAGCATCTGGAAGCAGTCCCAGAATGAGAGCATTAAGCTAGGCCTTATGGCATTTCTCTTTGTTTATTCTCTGTCTACTTAGCCGTTCATACACTGGGATCCCTTTCATTTAGGCCTGTCACTGTTGAAGAATGGACCACATCAAACAGTCTGGTCCATTAAAGAGACGTGGCTGATGCCCAAGACATATATAAATATGTAGAGAATCAGAACTTTTAACGGGAAGAAAAAAGGTTTATTTCAACTATAGAGTCCTGTACATAAATAGCTCCATCAGAAGTAGTTGTTGTTGTTGTTGTCGTACATGTTTTACGCCTACAGATAACGACATCTAATAAACTGGGGATCCATCTCTGAGAACATTCTATTGTCAGATAATGACATGTTGTTGTTAAACTATTAAGCACGTCTGACAGGTTTTATTATATTTCTATATTACCTATAGTAAGTCATTATGAAGTAATGCTCCATTTAAACTCTTTAGGTATTTATTATTACATACTTAATAATAATAATTTGTCGATTAGGTATGTTGTGAGGACAAACTTCAGTCCGAGACTTCTCATTGGGAGATCAAATCCACAATGTTATGTACTCTGCTGGTGAGACACATTTTGACACAGTGCTCTGC